>NW_026290934.1:102500-156096 GCF_023373465.1 Oncorhynchus keta | reverse complement strand
ATAGATACGTGTTATCTGGATGTGTATTGGGAAGTGATGCAGAATAGATACGTGTGTTATCTGGATGTGTATTGGGAAGTGATGCAGAATAGATATGTGTGTTATCTGGATGTGTATTGGGAAGTGATGCAGAATAGATACGTGTGTTATCTGGATGTGTATTGGGAAGTGAAGTGATGCAGAATAGATACGTGTGTTATCTGGATGTGTATTGGGAAGTGATGCAGAATAGATATGTGTGTTATCTGATGTGTATTGGGAAGTGATGCAGAATAGATACGTGTGTTATCTGATGTGTATTGGGAAGTGATGCAGAATAGATATGTGTTATCTGGATGTGTATTAGAAGTGATGCAGAATAGATACGTGTGTTATCTGATGTGTATTGGGAAGTGATGCAGAATAGATACGTGTGTTATCTGGATGTGTATTGGGAAGGGAAGTGATGCAGAATAGATACGTGTGTTATCTGGATGTGTATTGGGAAGTGATGCAGAATAGATACGTGTGTTATCTGGATGTATTGGGAAGTGATGCAGAATAGATACGTGTGTTATCTGGATGTGTATTGGGAAGTGATGCAGAATAGATACGTGTGTTATCTGATGTGTATTGGGAAGTGATGCAGAATAGATACGTGTGTTATCTGGATGTGTATTGGGAAGGAAGTGATGCAGAATAGATACGTGTGTTATCTGAGTGTATTGGGAAGTGATGCAGAATAGATAATGTGTTTATCTGGATGTGTATTGGGAAGTGATGCAGAATAGATACGTGTGTTATCTGGATGTGTATTGGGAAGGAAGTGATGCAGAATAGATACGTGTGTTATCTGGATGTGTATTGGGAAGGAAGTGATGCAGAATAGATACGTGTGTTATCTGATGTGTATTGGGAAGTGATGCAGAATAGATACGTGTGTTATCTGATGTGTATTGGAAGTGATGCAGAATAGATACGTGTGTATCTGATGTGTTATCTAGATACGTGTGTGTGTATTGGGAAGTGATGCAGAATAGATACGTGTGTTATCTGGATGTGTATTGGGAAGTGATGCAGAATAGATATGTGTGTTATCTGGATGTGTATTGGGAAGTGATGCAGAATAGATACGTGTGTTATCTGATGTGTATTGGAGAATAGTGATCAAAACAAAATAGAAACGCGGTCCCATTATCTGCATGTGTATTAAAGTGATGCAGAATAGATACGTGTGTTATCTGGGAATGACCGTAGGGAAGTAGATCAGTGCAGAATAGATAGTAAATGTTATCTGGTATGTGTATTGGGAAGTGATGCAGAATAGATACGTGTGTTATCTGTAGATCAGTGTATTGGGAAGTCTTGGGTCATGACAGTAGATAGTACGTAGTGTTCATCTGGATGACCGTATTGTAATTAGGAAGGAAGTGATGCAGAATAGATACTGTGTTATCTGTATGTGTATTGGGAAGTGATGCAGTAATAGGTATCTTGTTATCTGGATGTGTATTAGGTCAGTCTTGGTATGACCGTTAATAGATACATTTTGTTATCTGGATGTGTATTGGGAAGTGATGACAGAATCAGAATAGGTGTCTTATCTGATCAGTAATTAGGGTCAGTCTTGGTGACCGTGTAGATCAGAATAGATCAGTCTTGGTATGATCTGGATCAGTATTGGTTCAGTCTTGATGCAGAATAGATTAGGTCAGTCTTGGTATGACCGCAGTGGATCAGTAATTAGTTCAGTCTTGGGACCGTAGTGATCAGTAATTAGGTTCAGTCTTGGTATGACCGTAGTAGATCAGTAATTAGGTTTAGTCTTGGTATGACCGTAGTAGATAGATAATTAGGTTCAGTCTTGGTATGACCGTAGTAGATCAGTAATTAGGTTCAGTCTTGGTATGGACCGTAGAGATCAGTAATAGGTTCAGTGTTATGACCGTAGTAGATCAGTACTAGGTTCAGTCTTGGTATGACCGTAGTAGATCAGTAATAGGTTCAGTCTTGGTATGACCGTAGTGTCAGTATTAGGGGTCAGTCTTGGTATGACCGTAGTAGATCAGTAATTAGGTTCAGTCTTGGTATGACCGTAGTAGATCAGTAATTAGGTTCAGTCTTGGTATGACCGTATAGATCAGTAATTAGGTTATCTGGTATGACCGTGTATTGGGAAGTCTTGGTAAAGTAGATCAGTAATTAGGTTCAGTCTTGGTATGACCGTAGTAGATCAGTAATTAGGTTCAGTCTTGGGACCGTAGTAGATCAGTAATTAGGTTCAGTCTTGGTATGACCGTATAGATCAGTAATTAGGGAAGTCTTGGTATGACCGTGTAGATCAGTAATTAGGTACAGTCTTGGTATGACCGTAGGATCAGTAATTAGGTTCAGTCTTGGTATGACCGTAGTAGATCAGTAATTAGGGTCAGTCTTATCTGACCGTAGTGATCAGTATTGGGAAGTCTTGATGACCGTAGTAATCAGTAATTAGGTTCAGTCTTGGTATGACCGTAGTAGATCAGTAATTAGGTTCAGTCTTGGTATGACCGTAGTAGATATCTGAGTAATTTCAGTGGTAATAGATTCAGTCATGTAAGGATCTGTATTAGGGGAATTGAACCCACTATTAGGTTCAGATGTTCTCAAGGGTCTGACCGTAGTAGATCAGTAATTAGGTTCAGTCTTGGTATGACCGTAGTAGATCAGTAATTAGGTTCAGTCTTGGTATGACCGTAGTAGATCAGTAATTAGGGTCAGTCTTGGTATGACCGTAGTAGATCAGTAATTAGGTCAGTCTTGGTATGACCGTAGTAGATCAGTAATTAGGTTCAGGTCTTGGTATGACCGTAGTAGATCAGTAATTAGGTTCAGTCTTGGTATGACCATTATTAGGGTCAGTCTTGGTATGACCGTAGTAGATCAGTAATTAGGGTTAGTCTTGGTATGACCGTAGTAGATCAGTAATTAGGTTCAGTCTTGGTATGACCGTAGTGATCAGTATTAGGTTCAGTCTTGATGCCATTTGAGAATAGATACCAGTCTTGTTATCTGTAGTAGATCAGTAATTAGGGTCAGTCTTGATGCCGTAATAGATCAGTAATTAGGTTCAGTCTTGGTATGACCGTGTAGATCAGTAATTAGGGTCAGTCTTGATGACCGTAGTAGATCAGTAATTAGGTTCAGTCTTGGTATGACCGTAGTAGATCAGTGGGGTTCAGTCTTGGTATGACCGTAGTAGATCAGTAATTAGGTTCAGTCTTGGTATGACCGTAGTAGATCAGTAATTGGTTCAGTCTTGGTATGACCGTAGTAGATCAGTAATTAGGTTCAGTCTTGGTATGACCGTAGTAGATCAGTAATTAGGTTCAGTCTTGGTATGACCGAATAGATCAGTAATTAGGGTCAGTCTTGGTATGACCGTAGTAGATCAGTAATTAGGGTCAGTCTTGGTATGACCGTAGTAGATCAGTAATAGGGTTCAGTCTTGGTATGACCGTGAGTAGATCAGTACTGGGTCAGTCTTGGTATGACCGTAGTAGATCAGTAATTAGGGTCAGTCTTGGTATGACCGTATCTTAGGTTAGTCTTGGTATGACCGTAGTAGATCAGTAATTAGGTTCAGTCTTGGTATGACCGTAGTAGATCAGTAATTAGGGTCAGTCTTGGTATGACCGTAGTAGATCAGTAATTAGGTTCAGTCTTGGTATGACCGTAGTAGATCAGTAATTAGGGTCAGTCTTGGTATGACCGTAGTAGATCAGTAATTAGGTTCAGTCTTGGTATGACCGTGTAGATCAGTAATTAGGGTCAGTCTTGGTATGACCGTAGTAGATCAGTAATTAGGTCAGTCTTGGTATGACCGTAGTAGATCAGTAATTAGGTTCAGTCTTGGTAGACCGTTAGATCAGTAATTAGGTTCAGTCTTGGTATGACCGTAGTAGATCAGTAATTAGGTCAGTCTTGGTATGACCGTAGTAGATCAGTAATTAGGTTCAGGTCTTGGTATGACCGTAGTAGATCAGTAATTAGGTTCAGTCTTGGTATGACCGTAGTAGCAGTAATAGGGTTCAGTCTTGGTATGACCGTAGTAGATCAGTAATTAGGGTCAGTCTTGGTATGACCGTAGTAGATCAGTAATTAGGTTCAGTCTGGTATGACCGTAGTAGATCAGTAATTAGGTTAGAATTGGTATGACCGTAGTAGATCAGTAATTAGGTTCAGTCTTGGTATGACCGTAGTAGATCAGTAATTAGGGTCAGTCTTGGTATGACCGTAGTAGATCAGTAATTAGGGTCAGTCTTGGTATGACCGTAGTAGATCAGTAATTAGTAGTCTTGATCCGTAGTAGATCAGTAATAGGGTTAGTCTTGGTATGACCGTAGTAGATCAGTAATTAGGGTCAGTCTTGGTATGACCGTAGTAGATCAGTAATTAGGGTCAGTCTTGGTATGACCGTAGTAGATCAGTAATTAGGTTCAGTCTTGGTATGACCGTAGTAGATCAGTAATTAGGTTCAGTCTTGGTATGACCGTAGTAGATCAGTAATTAGGTTCAGTCTTGGTATGACCGTAGTAGATCAGTAATTAGGTTCAGTCTTGGTATGACCGTAGTAGATCAGTAATTAGGTTCAGTCTTGGTATGACCGTAGTAGATCAGTAATTAGGTTCAGTCTTGGTATGACCGTAGTAGATCAGTAATTAGGTTCAGTCTTGGTATGACCGTAGTAGATCAGTAATTAGGTTCAGTCTTGGTATGACCGTAGTAGATCAGTAATTAGGGTCAGTCTTGGTATGACCGTAGTAGATCAGTAATTAGGTTCAGTCTTGGTATGACCGTAGTAGATCAGTAATTAGGTTCAGTCTTGGTATGACCGTAGTAGATCAGTAATTAGGTTCAGTCTTGGTATGACCGTTCAGATCAGTAATTAGGTCAGTCTTGGTATGACCGTAGTAGATCAGTAATTAGGTTCAGTCTTGGTATGACCGTAGTAGATCAGTAATTAGGTTCAGTCTTGGTATGACCGTAGTAGATCAGTAATTAGGTTTAGTCTTGGTATGACCGTAGTAGATCAGTAATTAGGTTCAGTCTTGGTATGACCGTAGTAGATCAGTAATTAGGTTCAGTCTTGGTATGACCGTAGTAGATCAGTAATTAGGGTTCAGTCTTGGTATGACCGTAGTAGATCAGTAATTAGGTTCAGTCTTGGTATGACCGTAGTAGATCAGTAATTAGGTTCAGTCTTGGTATGACCGTAGTAGATCAGTAATGAGGTTCAGTCTTGGTATGACCGTAGTAGATCAGTAATTAGGTTCAGTCTTGGTATGACCGTAGTAGATCAGTAATTAGGTTCAGTCTTGGTATGACCGTAGTAGATCAGTAATTAGGGTCAGTCTTGGTATGACCGTAGTAGATCAGTAATTAGGGTCAGTCTTGGTATGACCGTAGTAGATCAGTAATTAGGTTCAGTCTTGGTATGACCGTAGTAGATCAGTAATTAGGTCAGTCTTGGTATGACCGTAGTAGATCAGTAATTAGGTTCAGTCTTGGTATGACCGTAGTAGATCAGTAATTAGGGTCAGTCTTGGTATGACCGTAGTAGATCAGTAATTAGGTTCAGTCTTGGTATGACCGTAGTAGATCAGTAATTAGGTCAGTCTTGGTATGACCGTAGTAGATCAGTAATTAGGTTCAGTCTTGGTATGACCGTAGTAGATCAGTAATTAGGTTCAGTCTTGGTATGACCGTAGTAGATCAGTAATTAGGTTCAGTCTTGGTATGACCGTAGTAGATCAGTAATTAGGTTCAGTCTTGGTATGACCGTAGTAGATCAGTAATTAGGTTCAGTCTTGGTATGACCGTAGTAGATCAGTAATTAGGTTCAGTCTTGGTATGACCGTAGTAGATCAGTAATTAGGTTCAGTCTTGGTATGACCGTAGTAGATCAGTAATTAGGTTCAGTCTTGGTATGACCGTAGTAGATCAGTAATTAGGTTCAGTCTTGGTATGACCGTAGTAGATCAGTAATTAGGTTCAGTCTTGGTATGACCGTAGTAGATCAGTACTTAGGTTCAGTCTTGGTATGACCGTAGTAGATCAGTAATTAGGGTCAGTCTTGGTATGACCGTAGTAGATCAGTAATTAGGGTCAGTCTTGGTATGACCGTTCAGTAATTAGGTTCAGTCTTGGTATGACCGTAGTAGATCAGTAATTAGGTTCAGTCTTGGTATGACCGTAGTAGATCAGTAATTAGGGTCAGTCTTGGTATGACCGTAGTAGATCAGTAATTAGGTTCAGTCTTGGTATGACCGTAGTAGATCAGTAATTAGGTTCAGTCTTGGTATGACCGTAGTAGATCAGTAATTAGGGTCAGTCTTGGTATGACCGTAGTAGATCAGTAATTAGGTTCAGTCTTGGTATGACCGTAGTAGATCAGTAATTAGGTCAGTCTTGGTATGACCGTAGTAGATCAGTAATTAGGTTCAGTCTTGGTATGACCGTAGTAGATCAGTAATTAGGTTCAGTCTTGGTATGACCGTAGTAGATCAGTAATTAGGGTCAGTCTTGGTATGACCGTAGTAGATCAGTAATTAGGTTCAGTCTTGGTATGACCGTAGTAGATCAGTAATTAGGGTTCAGTCTTGGTATGACCGTAGTAGATCAGTAATTAGGTTCAGTCTTGGTATGACCGTAGTAGATCAGTAATTAGGTTCAGTCTTGGTATGACCGTAGTAGATCAGTAATTAGGGTTCAGTCTTGGTATGACCGTAGTAGATCAGTAATTAGGTTCAGTCTTGGTATGACCGTAGTAGATCAGTAATTAGGTTCAGTCTTGGTATGACCGTAGAGATCAGTAATTAGGGTCAGTCTTGGTATGACCGTAGTAGATCAGTAATTAGGTTCAGTCTTGGTATGACCGTAGTAGATCAGTAATTAGGGTTAGTCTTGGTATGACCGTAGTAGATCAGTAATTAGGTTCAGTCTTGGTATGACCGTAGTAGATCAGTAATTAGGTCAGTCTTGGTATGACCGTAGTAGATCAGTAATTAGGTCAGTCTTGGTATGACCGTAGTAGATCAGTAATTAGGGTTAGTCTTGGTATGACCGTAGTAGATCAGTAATTAGGTTCAGTCTTGGTATGACCGTAGTAGATCAGTAATTAGGTTCAGTCTTGGTATGACCGTAGTAGATCAGTAATTAGGTCAGTCTTGGTATGACCGTAGTAGATCAGTAATTAGGGTCAGTCTTGGTATGACCGTAGTAGATCAGTAATTAGGTTCAGTCTTGGTATGACCGTAGTAGATCAGTAATTAGGTCAGTCTTGGTATGACCGTAGTAGATCAGTAATTAGGGTCAGTCTTGGTATGACCGTAGTAGATCAGTAATTAGGTTCAGTCTTGGTATGACCGTAGTAGATCAGTAATTAGGGTCAGTCTTGGTATGACCGTAGTAGATCAGTAATTAGGTTCAGTCTTGGTATGACCGTAGTAGATCAGTAATTAGGTTCAGTCTTGGTATGACCGTAGTAGATCAGTAATTAGGTTCAGTCTTGGTATGACCGTAGTAGATCAGTAATTAGGTTCAGTCTTGGTATGACCGTAGTAGATCAGTAATTAGGTTCAGTCTTGGTATGACCGTAGTAGATCAGTAATTAGGTTCAGTCTTGGTATGACCGTAGTAGATCAGTAATTAGGGTCAGTCTTGGTATGACCGTAGTAGATCAGTAATTAGGTTCAGTCTTGGTATGACCGTAGTAGATCAGTAATTAGGTTCAGTCTTGGTATGACCGTAGTAGATCAGTAATTAGTAATTAGGTTCAGTCTTGGTATGACCGTAGTAGATCAGTAATTAGGTTCAGTCTTGGTATGACCGTAGTAGATCAGTAATTAGGTTCAGTCTTGGTATGACCGTAGTAGATCAGTAATTAGGTTCAGTCTTGGTATGACCGTAGTAGATCAGTAATTAGGTCAGTCTTGGTATGACCGTAGTAGATCAGTAATTAGGTTCAGTCTTGGTATGACCGTAGTAGATCAGTAATTAGGTTCAGTCTTGGTATGACCGTAGTAGATCAGTAATGAGGTTCAGTCTTGGTATGACCGTAGTAGATCAGTAATTAGGTTCAGTCTTGGTATGACCGTAGTAGATCAGTAATTAGGTTCAGTCTTGGTATGACCGTAGTAGATCAGTAATTAGGTTCAGTCTTGGTATGACCGTAGTAGATCAGTAATTAGGTTCAGTCTTGGTATGACCGTAGTAGATCAGTAATTAGGTCAGTCTTGGTATGACCGTAGTAGATCAGTAATTAGGTTCAGTCTTGGTATGACCGTAGTCGATCAGTAATTAGGTTCAGTCTTGGTATGACCGTAGTAGATCAGTAATTAGGGTCAGTCTTGGTATGACCGTAGTAGATCAGTAATTAGGTTCAGTCTTGGTATGACCGTAGTAGATCAGTAATTAGGTTCAGTCTTGGTATGACCGTAGTAGATCAGTAATTAGGTTCAGTCTTGGTATGACCGTAGTAGATCAGTAATTAGGTTCAGTCTTGGTATGACCGTAGTAGATCAGTAATTAGGTTCAGTCTTGGTATGACCGTAGTAGATCAGTAATTAGGTTCAGTCTTGGTATGACCGTAGTAGATCAGTAATTAGGTTCAGTCTTGGTATGACCGTAGTAGATCAGTAATTAGGTTCAGTCTTGGTATGACCGTAGTAGATCAGTAATTAGGTTCAGTCTTGGTATGACCGTAGTAGATCAGTAATTAGGTCAGTCTTGGTATGACCGTAGTAGATCAGTAATTAGGTTCAGTCTTGGTATGACCGTGAGATCAGTAGTAGATCAGTAATTAGGTTCAGTCTTGGTATGACCGTAGTAGATCAGTAATTAGGTTCAGTCTTGGTATGACCGTAGTAGATCAGTAATTAGGTTCAGTCTTGGTATGACCGTAGTAGATCAGTAATTAGGTTCAGTCTTGGTATGACCGTAGTAGATCAGTAATTAGGTTCAGTCTTGGTATGACCGTAGTAGATCAGTAATTAGGTTCAGTCTTGGTATGACCGTAGTAGATCAGTAATTAGGTTCAGTCTTGGTATGACCGTAGTAGATCAGTAATTAGGTTCAGTCTTGGTATGACCGTAGTAGATCAGTAATTAGGGTCAGTCTTGGTATGACCGTAGTAGATCAGTAATTAGGTTCAGTCTTGGTATGACCGTAGTAGATCAGTAATTAGGTTCAGTCTTGGTATGACCGTAGTAGATCAGTAATTAGGTTCAGTCTTGGTATGACCGTAGTAGATCAGTAATTAGGTTCAGTCTTGGTATGACCGTAGTAGATCAGTAATTAGGTTCAGTCTTGGTATGACCGTAGTAGATCAGTAATTAGGTTCAGTCTTGGTATGACCGTAATAATCATTTAGCAGACGCTTATCCAAAGTAGTCATGTGTGCATACATTCTACGTATGGATGGTCCCGGAATTGAACCCACTACCCTGGCATTACAGCGCCATCTTGAGCTATGACCGTAGTAGATCAGTAATTAGGGTCAGTCTTGGTATGACCGTAGTAGATCAGTAATTAGGTTCAGTCTTGGTATGACCGTTCAGTAATTAGGGTCAGTCTTGGTATGACCGTAGTAGATCAGTAATTAGGTCATCTTGGTATGACCGTAGTAGATCAGTAATTAGGTTCAGTCTTGGTATGACCGTAGTAGATCAGTAATTAGGTTCAGTCTTGGTATGACCGTTCAGTAATTATCAGTCTTGGTATGACCGTAGTAGATCAGTAATTAGGGTCAGTCTTGGTATGACCGTAGTAGATCAGTAATTAGGTTCAGTCTTGGTATGACCGTAGTAGATCAGTAATTAGGTTCAGTCTTGGTATGACCGTTGAGTACCTTGGTATGACCGTAGTAGATCAGTAATTAGGGTCAGTCTTGGTATGACCGTAGTAGATCAGTAATTAGGTTCAGGTCTTGGTATGACCGTAGTAGATCAGTAATTAGGTTCAGTCTTGGTATGACCGTAGTAGATCAGTAATTAGGTTCAGTCTTGGTATGACCGTAGTAGATCAGTAATTAGGTTCAGTCTTGGTATGACCGTAGTAGATCAGTAATTAGGTTCAGTCTTGGTATGACCGTAGTAGATCAGTAATTAGGTTCAGTCTTGGTATGACCGTAGTAGATCAGTAATTAGGGTCAGTCTTGGTATGACCGTAGTAGATCAGTAATTAGGTTCAGTCTTGGTATGACCGTAGTAGATCAGTAATTAGGGTCAGTCTTGGTATGACCGTAGTAGATCAGTAATTAGGGTCAGTCTTGGTATGACCGTAGTAGATCAGTAATTAGGTTCAGTCTTGGTATGACCGTAGTAGATCAGTAATTAGGGTCAGTCTTGGTATGACCGTAGTAGATCAGTAATTAGGGTCAGTCTTGGTATGACCGTAGTAGATCAGTAATTAGGTTAGTCTTGGTATGACCGTAGTAGATCAGTAATTAGGTTCAGTCTTGGTATGACCGTAGTAGATCAGTAATTAGGGTCAGTCTTGGTATGACCGTAGTAGATCAGTAATTAGGTTCAGGTCTTGGTATGACCGTAGTAGATCAGTAATTAGGTTAGTCTTGGTATGACCGTAGTAGATCAGTAATTAGGTTCAGTCTTGGTATGACCGTAGTAGATCAGTAATTAGGGTCAGTCTTGGTATGACCGTAGTAGATCAGTAATTAGGTCAGTCTTGGTATGACCGTAGTAGATCAGTAATTAGGGTTAGTCTTGGTATGACCGTAGTAGATCAGTAATTAGGTTCAGTCTTGGTATGACCGTAGTAGATCAGTAATTAGGTCAGTCTTGGTATGACCGTAGTAGATCAGTAATTAGGTTCAGGTCTTGGTATGACCGTAGTAGATCAGTAATTAGGGTTAGTCTTGGTATGACCGTAGTAGATCAGTAATTAGGTTCAGTCTTGGTATGACCGTAGTAGATCAGTAATTAGGGTCAGTCTTGGTATGACCGTAGTAGATCAGTAATTAGGTCAGTCTTGGTATGACCGTAGTAGATCAGTAATTAGGGTTAGTCTTGGTATGACCGTAGTAGATCAGTAATTAGGTTCAGTCTTGGTATGACCGTAGTAGATCAGTAATTAGGGTCAGTCTTGGTATGACCGTAGTAGATCAGTAATTAGGGTCAGTCTTGGTATGACCGTAGTAGATCAGTAATTAGGGTCAGTCTTGGTATGACCGTAGTAGATCAGTAATTAGGTTCAGTCTTGGTATGACCGTAGTAGATCAGTAATTAGGGTCAGTCTTGGTATGACCGTAGTAGATCAGTAATTAGGGTCAGTCTTGGTATGACCGTAGTAGATCAGTAATTAGGTTCAGTCTTGGTATGACCGTAGTAGATCAGTAATTAGGTTCAGTCTTGGTATGACCGTAGTAGATCAGTAATTAGGTTCAGTCTTGGTATGACCGTAGTAGATCAGTAATTAGGTTCAGTCTTGGTATGACCGTAGTAGATCAGTAATTAGGTTCAGGTCTTGGTATGACCGTAGTAGATCAGTAATTAGGTTCAGGTCTTGGTATGACCGTAGTAGATCAGTAATTAGGTTCAGTCTTGGTATGACCGTAGTAGATCAGTAATTAGGTCAGTCTTGGTATGACCGTAGTAGATCAGTAATTAGGGTCAGTCTTGGTATGACCGTAGTAGATCAGTAATTAGGTTCAGTCTTGGTATGACCGTAGTAGATCAGTAATTAGGTTCAGGTCTTGGTATGACCGTAGTAGATCAGTAATGAGGTTCAGTCTTGGTGTGACCGTTCAGTAATGAGGTTCAGTCTTGGTATGACCGTAGTAGATCAGTAATTAGGTTCAGGTCTTGGTATGACCGTAGTAGATCAGTAATTAGGTTCAGTCTTGGTATGACCGTAGTAGATCAGTAATTAGGTTTAGTCTTGGTATGACCGTAGTAGATCAGTAATTAGGTTTAGTCTTGGTATGACCGTAGTAGATCAGTAATTAGGTTCAGTCTTGGTATGACCGTAGTAGATCAGTAATTAGGTTCAGTCTTGGTATGACCGTAGTAGATCAGTAATGAGGTTCAGTCTTGGTATGACCGTAGTAGATCAGTAATTAGGTTCAGTCTTGGTATGACCGTAGTAGATCAGTAATGAGGTTCAGTCTTGGTATGACCGTAGTAGATCAGTAATTAGGTTCAGTCTTGGTATGACCGTAGTAGATCAGTAATTAGGTTCAGTCTTGGTATGACCGTAGTAGATCAGTAATTAGGGTCAGTCTTGGTATGACCATAGTAGATCAGTAATTAGGGTCAGTCTTGGTATGACCGTAGTAGATCAGTAATTAGGGTCAGTCTTGTTATGACCGTAGTAGATCAGTAATTAGGTTCAGTCTTGGTATGACCGTAGTAGATCAGTAATTAGGTTCAGTCTTGGTATGACCGTAGTAGATCAGTAATTAGGGTCAGTCTTGGTATGACCGTAGTAGATCAGTAATGAGGTTCAGTCTTGGTGTGACCGTAGTAGATCAGTAATTAGGGTCAGTCTTGGTATGACCGTAGTAGATCAGTAATTAGGGTCAGGTCTTGGTATGACCGTAGTAGATCAGTAATTAGGTTCAGTCTTGGTATGACCGTAGTAGATCAGTAATTAGGTTCAGTCTTGGTATGACCGTAGTAGATCAGTAATTAGGTTTAGTCTTGGTATGACCGTAGTAGATCAGTAATTAGGTTTAGTCTTGGTATGACCGTAGTAGATCAGTAATTAGGTTCAGTCTTGGTATGACCGTAGTAGATCAGTAATTAGGTTCAGTCTTGGTATGACCGTAGTAGATCAGTAATGAGGTTCAGTCTTGGTATGACCGTAGTAGATCAGTAATTAGGTTCAGTCTTGGTATGACCGTAGTAGATCAGTAATTAGGTTCAGTCTTGGTATGACCGTAGTAGATCAGTAATTAGGGTCAGTCTTGGTATGACCATAGTAGATCAGTAATTAGGTCAGTCTTGGTATGACCGTAGTAGATCAGTAATTAGGGTCAGTCTTGGTTCATGACCGTAGTAGATCAGTAATTAGGTTCAGTCTTGGTATGACCGTAGTAGATCAGTAATTAGGGTCAGTCTTGGTATGACCGTAGTAGATCAGTAATTAGGTTCAGTCTTGGTATGACCGTAGTAGATCAGTAATTAGGTTCAGTCTTGGTATGACCGTAGTAGATCAGTAATTAGGGTCAGTCTTGGTATGACCGTAGTAGATCAGTAATTAGGTTCAGTCTTGGTGTGACCGTAGTAGATCAGTAATTAGGGTCAGTCTTGGTATGACCGTAGTAGATCAGTAATTAGGTTCAGTCTTGGTATGACCGTAGTAGATCAGTAATTAGGTTCAGTCTTGGTATGACCGTAGTAGATCAGTAATTAGGGTCAGTCTTGGTATGACCGTAGTAGATCAGTAATTAGGTTCAGTCTTGGTATGACCGTAGTAGATCAGTAATTAGGTTCAGTCTTGGTATGACCGTAGTAGATCAGTAATTAGGTTCAGTCTTGGTATGACCGTAGTAGATCAGTAATGAGGTTCAGTCTTGGTATGACCGTAGTAGATCAGTAATTAGGTTCAGTCTTGGTATGACCGTAGTAGATCAGTAATTAGGTTCAGTCTTGGTATGACCGTAGTAGATCAGTAATTAGGTTCAGTCTTGGTATGACCGTAGTAGATCAGTAATTAGGGTCAGTCTTGGTATGACCGTAGTAGATCAGTAATTAGGTTCAGTCTTGGTATGACCGTAGTAGATCAGTAATTAGGTTCAGTCTTGGTATGACCGTAGTAGATCAGTAATTAGGGTCAGTCTTGGTATGACCGTAGTAGATCAGTAATTAGGTTCAGTCTTGGTATGACCGTAGTAGATCAGTAATTAGGTTCAGTCTTGGTATGACCGTAGTAGATCAGTAATTAGGTCAGTCTTGGTATGACCGTAGTAGATCAGTAATTAGGTTCAGTCTTGGTATGACCGTAGTAGATCAGTAATTAGGGTCAGTCTTGGTATGACCGTAGTAGATCAGTAATGAGGTTCAGTCTTGGTATGACCGTAGTAGATCAGTAATTAGGTTCAGTCTTGGTATGACCGTAGTAGATCAGTAATTAGGGTCAGTCTTGGTATGACCGTAGTAGATCAGTAATTAGGTTCAGTCTTGGTATGACCGTAGTAGATCAGTAATTAGGTTCAGTCTTGGTATGACCGTAGTAGATCAGTAATTAGGTTCAGTCTTGGTATGACCGTAGTAGATCAGTAATTAGGTTCAGTCTTGGTATGACCGTAGTAGATCAGTAATTAGGTCAGTCTTGGTATGACCGTAGTAGATCAGTAATTAGGTTCGTATGACCGTAGATCAGTAATTAGGTTCAGTCTTGGTATGACCGTAGTAGATCAGTAATTAGGTTCAGTCTTGGTATGACCGTAGTAGATCAGTAATTAGGTTCAGTCTTGGTATGACCGTAGTAGATCAGTAATTAGGTTCAGTCTTGGTATGACCGTAGTAGATCAGTAATTAGGTTCAGTCTTGGTATGACCGTAGTAGATCAGTAATTAGGTTCAGTCTTGGTATGACCGTAGTAGATCAGTAATTAGGTCAGTCTTGGTATGACCGTAGTAGATCAGTAATTAGGGTCAGTCTTGGTATGACCGTAGTAGATCAGTAATTAGGTTCAGTCTTGGTATGACCGTAGTAGATCAGTAATTAGGTTCAGTCTTGGTATGACCGTAGTAGATCAGTAATTAGGTCAGTC
Source organism: Oncorhynchus keta (assembly GCF_023373465.1). Classification (NCBI taxonomy): domain Eukaryota; kingdom Metazoa; phylum Chordata; class Actinopteri; order Salmoniformes; family Salmonidae; genus Oncorhynchus; species Oncorhynchus keta. The sequence goes on along the minus strand of NW_026290934.1, from coordinate 141,342 downwards.
TTGGTATGACCGTAGTAGATCAGTAATTAGGTTCAGTCTTGGTATGACCGTAGTAGATCAGTAATTAGGTTCAGTCTTGGTATGACCGTAGTAGATCAGTAATTAGGGTCAGTCTTGGTATGACCGTAGTAGATCAGTAATTAGGTTCAGTCTTGGTATGACCGTAGTAGATCAGTAATTAGGTTCAGTCTTGGTATGACCGTAGTAGAGTAATCAGTCTTGGTATGACCGCCGTAATTCAGTAATTAGGTCTTGGTATGACCGTCAGTAATTAGGTTCAGTCTTGGTATGACCGTAGTAGATCAGTAATTAGGGTCAGACTTGGTATGACGTAGTAGATCAGTAATTAGGTTCAGTCTTGGTATGACCGTAGTAGATCAGTAATTAGGTTCAGTCTTGGTATGACCGTAGTAGATCAGTAATTAGGTCAGTCTTGGTATGACCGTAGTAGATCAGTAATTAGGTTCAGTCTTGGTATGACCGTAGTAGATCAGTAATTAGGTTCAGTCTTGGTATGACCGTAGTAGATCAGTAATTAGGTTCAGTCTTGGTATGACCGTAGTAGATCAGTAATTAGGTTCAGTCTTGGTATGACCGTAGTAGATCAGTAATTAGGTTCAGTCTTGGTATGACCGTAGTAGATCAGTAATTAGGTTCAGGTCTTGGTATGACCGTAGTAGATCAGTAATTAGGTTCAGGTCTTGGTATGACCGTAGTAGATCAGTAATTAGGTTCAGTCTTGGTATGACCGTAGATCAGTAATTAGGGTCAGTCTTGGTATGACCGTAGTAGATCAGTAATTAGGTCAGTCTTGGTATGACCGTAGTAGATCAGTAATTAGGTTCAGTCTTGGTATGACCGTAGTAGATCAGTAATTAGGTTCAGTCTTGGTATGACCGTAGTAGATCAGTAATGAGGTTCAGTCTTGGACCGTATGACCGTAGTAGATCAGTAATTAGGTTCAGTCTTGGTATGACCGTAGTAGATCAGTAATTAGGTTCAGTCTTGGTATGACCGTAGTAGATCAGTAATTAGGTTTAGTCTTGGTATGACCGTAGTAGATCAGTAATTAGGTTTAGTCTTGGTATGACCGTAGTAGATCAGTAATTAGGTTCAGTCTTGGTATGACCGTAGTAGATCAGTAATTAGGTTCAGTCTTGTTGACCGTAGTCTTGGGTTCAGTCTTGGTACCGTAGTAGATCAGTAATTAGGTTCAGTCTTGGTATGACCGTAGTAGATCAGTAATGAGGTTCAGTCTTGGTATGACCGTAGTAGATCAGTAATTAGGTTCAGTCTTGGTATGACCGTAGTAGATCAGTAATTAGGTTCAGTCTTGGTATGACCGTAGTAGATCAGTAATTAGGGTCAGTCTTGGTATGACCATAGTAGATCAGTAATTAGGGTCAGTCTTGGTATGACCGTAGTAGATCAGTAATTAGGGTCAGTCTTGGTATGACCGTAGTAGATCAGTAATTAGGTTCAGTCTTGGTATGACCGTAGTAGATCAGTAATTAGGTTCAGTCTTGGTATGACCGTAGTAGATCAGTAATTAGGGTCAGTCTTGGTATGACCGTAGTAGATCAGTAATGAGGTTCAGTCTTGGTATGACCGTAGTAGATCAGTAATTAGGGTCAGTCTTGGTATGACCGTAGTAGATCAGTAATTAGGGTCAGGTCTTGGTATGACCGTAGTAGATCAGTAATTAGGTTCAGTCTTGGTATGACCGTAGTAGATCAGTAATTAGGTTCAGTCTTGGTATGACCGTAGTAGATCAGTAATTAGGTTTAGTCTTGGTATGACCGTAGTAGATCAGTAATTAGGTTTAGTCTTGGTATGACCGTAGTAGATCAGTAATTAGGTTCAGTCTTGGTATGACCGTAGTAGATCAGTAATTAGGTTCAGTCTTGGTATGACCGTAGTAGATCAGTAATGAGGTTCAGTCTTGGTATGACCGTAGTAGATCAGTAATTAGGTTCAGTCTTGGTATGACCGTAGTAGATCAGTAATTAGGTTCAGTCTTGGTATGACCGTAGTAGATCAGTAATTAGGGTCAGTCTTGGTATGACCATAGTAGATCAGTAATTAGGGTCAGTCTTGGTATGACCGTAGTAGATCAGTAATTAGGGTCAGTCTTGGTATGACCGTTCAGTAATTAGGTTCAGTCTTGGTATGACCGTAGTAGATCAGTAATTAGGTTCAGTCTTGGTATGACCGTAGTAGATCAGTAATTAGGGTCAGTCTTGGTATGACCGTAGTAGATCAGTAATTAGGTTCAGTCTTGGTATGACCGTAGTAGATCAGTAATTAGGTTCAGTCTTGGTATGACAGTAGTAGATCAGTAATTAGGGTCAGTCTTGGTATGACCGTAGTAGATCAGTAATGAGGTTCAGTCTTGGTATGACCGTAGTAGATCAGTAATTAGGGTCAGTCTTGGTATGACCGTAGTAGATCAGTAATTAGGTTCAGTCTTGGTATGACCGTAGTAGATCAGTAATTAGGTTCAGTCTTGGTATGACCGTAGTAGATCAGTAATTAGGTTCAGTCTTGGTATGACCGTAGTAGATCAGTAATTAGGTTCAGTCTTGGTATGACCGTAGTAGATCAGTAATTAGGTTCAGTCTTGGTATGACCGTAGTAGATCAGTAATTAGGGTTCAGTCTTGGTATGACCGTAGTAGATCAGTAATTAGGTTCAGTCTTGGTATGACCGTAGTAGATCAGTAATTAGGTTCAGTCTTGGTATGACCGTAGTAGATCAGTAATTAGGTTCAGTCTTGGTATGACCGTAGTAGATCAGTAATTAGGGTCAGTCTTGGTATGACCGTAGTAGATCAGTAATTAGGGTCAGTCTTGGTATGACCGTAGTAGATCAGTAATTAGGGTCAGTCTTGGTATGACCGTTCAGTAATTATTCAGTCTTGGTATGACCGTAGTAGATCAGTAATTAGGTTCAGTCTTGGTATGACCGTAGTAGATCAGTAATTAGGGTCAGTCTTGGTATGACCGTAGTAGATCAGTAATTAGGTTCAGTCTTGGTATGACCGTAGTAGATCAGTAATTAGGTTCAGTCTTGGTATGACAGTAGTAGATCAGTAATTAGGGTCAGTCTTGGTATGACCGTAGTAGATCAGTAATGAGGTTCAGTCTTGGTATGACCGTAGTAGATCAGTAATTAGGGTCAGTCTTGGTATGACCGTAGTAGATCAGTAATGAGGTTCAGTCTTGGTATGACCGTAGTAGATCAGTAATTAGGTTCAGTCTTGGTATGACCGTAGTAGATCAGTAATTAGGTTCAGTCTTGGTATGACCGTAGTAGATCAGTAATTAGGTTCAGTCTTGGTATGACCGTAGTAGATCAGTAATGAGGTTCAGTCTTGGTATGACCGTAGTAGATCAGTAATTAGGTTCAGTCTTGGTATGACCGTAGTAGATCAGTAATTAGGTTCAGTCTTGGTATGACCGTAGTAGATCAGTAATTAGGGTCAGTCTTGGTATGACCGTAGTAGATCAGTAATTAGGTTCAGTCTTGGTATGACCGTTCAGTAATTAGGTTCAGTCTTGGTATGACCGTAGTAGATCAGTAATTAGGTTCAGTCTTGGTATGACCGTAGTAGATCAGTAATTAGGTTCAGTCTTGGTATGACCGTAGTAGATCAGTAATTAGGTTCAGTCTTGGTATGACCGTAGTAGATCAGTAATTAGGGTCAGTCTTGGTATGACCGTAGTAGATCAGTAATGAGGTTCAGTCTTGGTATGACCGTAGTAGATCAGTAATTAGGGTCAGTCTTGGTATGACCGTAGTAGATCAGTAATTAGGGTCAGTCTTGGTATGACCGTAGTAGATCAGTAATTAGGTTCAGTCTTGGTATGACCGTAGTAGATCAGTAATTAGGTTCAGTCTTGGTATGACCGTAGTAGATCAGTAATTAGGGTCAGTCTTGGTATGACCGTAGTAGATCAGTAATTAGGTTCAGTCTTGGTATGACCGTAGTAGATCAGTAATTAGGTTCAGTCTTGGTATGACCGTAGTAGATCAGTAATTAGGGTCAGTCTTGGTATGACCGTAGTAGATCAGTAATGAGGTTCAGTCTTGGTATGACCGTAGTAGATCAGTAATTAGGTTCAGTCTTGGTATGACCGTAGTAGATCAGTAATTAGGGTCAGTCTTGGTATGACCGTTCAGTAATTAGGTTCAGTCTTGGTATGACCGTAGTAGATCAGTAATTAGGGTCAGTCTTGGTATGACCGTAGTAGATCAGTAATTAGGTTCAGTCTTGGTATGACCGTAGTAGATCAGTAATGAGGTTCAGTCTTGGTATGACCGTAGTAGATCAGTAATTAGGGTCAGTCTTGGTATGACCGTAGTAGATCAGTAATGAGGTTCAGTCTTGGTGTGACCGTAGTAGATCAGTAATTAGGGTCAGTCTTGGTATGACCGTAGTAGATCAGTAATTAGGGTCAGGTCTTGGTATGACCGTAGTAGATCAGTAATTAGGTTCAGTCTTGGTATGACCGTAGTAGATCAGTAATTAGGTTCAGTCTTGGTATGACCGTAGTAGATCAGTAATTAGGTTCAGTCTTGGTATGACCGTAGTAGATCAGTAATTAGGGTCAGTCTTGGTATGACCGTAGTAGATCAGTAATTAGGTTCAGTCTTGGTGTGACCGTAGTAGATCAGTAATTAGGGTCAGTCTTGGTATGACCGTAGTAGATCAGTAATTAGGTTCAGTCTTGGTATGACCGTAGTAGATCAGTAATCAGGTTCAGTCTTGGTATGACCGTAGTAGATCAGTAGGGTTCAGTCTTGGTATGACCGTAGTAGATCAGTAATTAGGGTCAGTCTTGGTATGACCGTAGTAGATCAGTAATTAGGTTCAGTCTTGGTATGACCGTAGTAGATCAGTAATTAGGTTCAGTCTTGGTATGACCGTAGTAGATCAGTAATTAGGGTCAGTCTTGGTATGACCGTAGTAGATCAGTAATTAGGTTCAGTCTTGGTATGACCGTAGTAGATCAGTAATTAGGTTCAGTCTTGGTATGACCGTAGTAGATCAGTAATTAGGGTCAGTCTTGGTATGACCGTAGTAATTAGGTTCAGATCAGTAGATCAGTAATTAGGGTCAGTCTTGGTATGACCGTAGTAGATCAGTAATTAGGTTCAGTCTTGGTATGACCGTAGTAGATCAGTAATTAGGTTCAGTCTTGGTATGACCGTAGTAGATCAGTAATTAGGTTCAGTCTTGGTATGACCGTAGTAGATCAGTAATTAGGTTCAGTCTTGGTATGACCGTAGTAGATCAGTAATTAGGGTCAGTCTTGGTATGACCGTAGTAGATCAGTAATTAGGTCAGTCTTGGTATGACCGTAGTAGATCAGTAATTAGGTTCAGTCTTGGTATGACCGTAGTAGATCAGTAATTAGGTTCAGTCTTGGTATGACCGTAGTAGATCAGTAATTAGGGTCAGTCTTGGTATGACCGTAGTAGATCAGTAATTAGGGTCAGTCTTGGTATGACCGTAGTAGATCAGTAATTAGGTTCAGTCTTGGTATGACCGTAGTAGATCAGTAATTAGGTTCAGTCTTGGTATGACCGTAGTAGATCAGTAATTAGGTTCAGTCTTGGTATGACCGTAGTAGATCAGTAATTAGGGTCAGTCTTGGTATGACCGTAGTAGATCAGTAATTAGGTTCAGTCTTGGTATGACCGTAGTAGATCAGTAATTAGGTTCAGTCTTGGTATGACCGTTCAGTAATTAGGTTCAGTCTTGGTATGACCGTAGTAGATCAGTAATTAGGTTCAGTCTTGGTATGACCGTAGTAGATCAGTAATTAGGTTCAGTCTTGGTGTGACCGTAGTAGATCAGTAATTAGGTTCAGTCTTGGTATGACCGTAGTAGATCAGTAATTAGGTTCAGTCTTGGTATGACCGTAGTAGATCAGTAATTAGGGTCAGTCTTGGTATGACCGTAGTAGATCAGTAATTAGGGTCAGTCTTGGTATGACCGTAGTAGATCAGTAATTAGGGTCAGTCTTGGTATGACCGTAGTAGATCAGTAATTAGGTTCAGTCTTGGTATGACCGTAGTAGATCAGTAATTAGGTTCAGTCTTGGTATGACCGTAGTAGATCAGTAATTAGGTCAGTCTTGGTATGACCGTAGTAGATCAGTAATTAGGTTCAGTCTTGGTATGACCGTAGTAGATCAGGTTCAGTCTTGGTATGACCGTAGTAGATCAGTAATTAGGGTCAGTCTTGGTATGACCGTAGTAGATCAGTAATTAGGTCAGTCTTGGTATGACCGTAGTAGATCAGTAATTAGGGTCAGTCTTGGTATGACCGTAGTAGATCAGTAATGAGGTTCAGTCTTGGTATGACCGTTCAGTAATTAGGTTCAGTCTTGGTATGACCGTAGTAGATCAGTAATTAGGGTCAGTCTTGGTATGACCGTAGTAGATCAGTAATTAGGGTCAGTCTTGGTATGACCGTAGTAGATCAGTAATTAGGTTCAGTCTTGGTATGACCGTCAGTAATTAGGTTCAGTCTTGGTATGACCGTAGTAGATCAGTAATTAGGTCAGTCTTGGTATGACCGTAGTAGATCAGTAATTAGGTTCAGTCTTGGTATGACCGTAGTAGATCAGTAATTAGGTTCAGTCTTGGTATGACCGTAGTAGATCAGTAATTAGGTTCAGTCTTGGTATGACCGTAGTAGATCAGTAATTAGGTTCAGTCTTGGTATGACCGTAGTAGATCAGTAATTAGGGTCAGTCTTGGTATGACCGTAGTAGATCAGTAATTAGGGTCAGTCTTGGTATGACCGTAGTAGATCAGTAATTAGGGTCAGTCTTGGTATGACCGTAGTAGATCAGTAATTAGGTTCAGGTCTTGGTATGACCGTAGTAGATCAGTAATTAGGGTCAGTCTTGGTATGACCGTAGTAGATCAGTAATTAGGTTCAGTCTTGGTATGACCGTTCAGTAATTAGGTTCAGTCTTGGTATGACCGTAGTAGATCAGTAATTAGGTCAGTCTTGGTATGACCGTAGTAGATCAGTAATTAGGGTTCAGTCTTGGTATGACCGTAGTAGATCAGTAATTAGGGTCAGTCTTGGTATGACCGTAGTAGATCAGTAATTAGGTTCAGTCTTGGTATGACCGTAGTAGATCTTGGTATGACCGTATCAGTAGGGTCAGTCTTGGTATGACCGTAGTAGATCAGTAATTAGGGTCAGTCTTGGTATGACCGTAGTAGATCAGTAATTAGGTTCAGTCTTGGTATGACCGTAGTAGATCAGTAATTAGGTTCAGTCTTGGTATGACCGTAGTAGATCAGTAATTAGGTTCAGTCTTGGTATGACCGTAGTAGATCAGTAATTAGGTTCAGTCTTGGTATGACCGTAGTAGATCAGTAATTAGGGTCAGTCTTGGTATGACCGTAGTAGATCAGTAATGAGGTTCAGTCTTGGTATGACCGTAGTAGATCAGTAATTAGGTTCAGTCTTGGTATGACCGTTCAGTAATGGGTCAGTCTTGGTATGACCGTAGTAGATCAGTAATTAGGGTCAGTCTTGGTATGACCGTAGTAGATCAGTAATGAGGTTCAGTCTTGGTATGACCGTAGTAGATCAGTAATTAGGTTCAGTCTTGGTATGACCGTAGTAGATCAGTAATTAGGTTCAGTCTTGGTATGACCGTAGTAGATCAGTAATTAGGTCAGTCTTGGTATGACCGTAGTAGATCAGTAATTAGGGTCAGTCTTGGTATGACCGTAGTAGATCAGTAATTAGGGTCAGTCTTGGTATGACCGTAGTAGATCAGTAATTAGGTTCAGTCTTGGTATGACCGTAGTAGATCAGTAATTAGGTTCAGTCTTGGTATGACCGTAGTAGATCAGTAATTAGGGTCAGTCTTGGTATGACCGTAGTAGATCAGTAATTAGGGTCAGTCTTGGTATGACCGTAGTAGATCAGTAATTAGGTTCAGTCTTGGTATGACCGTAGTAGATCAGTAATGAGGTTCAGTCTTGGTATGACCGTAGTAGATCAGTAATTAGGTTCAGTCTTGGTATGACCGTAGTAGATCAGTATTAGGGTCAGTCTTGGTATGACCGTGAGTAATTAGGTTCCTTGGTATGACCGATCAGTAATTAGGTTCAGTCTTGGTATGACCGTAGTAGATCAGTAATTAGGTTCAGTCTTGGTATGACCGTAGTAGATCAGTAATTAGGTCAGTCTTGGTATGACCGTAGTAGATCAGTAATTAGGTTCAGTCTTGGTATGACCGTAGTAGATCAGTAATGAGGTTCAGTCTTGGTATGACCGTAGTAGATCAGTAATTAGGTTCAGTCTTGGTATGACCGTAGTAGATCAGTAATTAGGTTCAGTCTTGGTATGACCGTAGTAGATCAGTAATGAGGTTCAGGTCTTGGTATGACCGTAGTAGATCAGTAATTAGGTTCAGTCTTGGTATGACCGTAGTAGATCAGTAATTAGGTTCAGTCTTGGTATGACCGTAGTAGATCAGTAATTAGGGTCAGTCTTGGTATGACCGTAGTAGATCAGTAATTAGGTTCAGGTCTTGGTATGACCGTAGTAGATCAGTAATGAGGTTCAGTCTTGGTATGACCGTAGTAGATCAGTAATTAGGTTCAGTCTTGGTATGACCGTAGTAGATCAGTAATTAGGGTCAGTCTTGGTATGACCGTAGTAGATCAGTAATTAGGTTCAGTCTTGGTATGACCGTAGTAGATCAGTAATTAGGTTCAGTCTTGGTATGACCGTAGTAGATCAGTAATTAGGTTCAGTCTTGGTATGACCGTAGTAGATCAGTAATTAGGTTCAGTCTTGGTATGACCGTAGTAGATCAGTAATTAGGGTCAGTCTTGGTATGACCGTAGTAGATCAGTAATGAGGTTCAGTCTTGGTATGACCGTAGTAGATCAGTAATTAGGTTCAGTCTTGGTATGACCGTCAGTAATTAGGGTCAGTCTTGGTATGACCGTAGTAGATCAGTAACTAGGGTCAGTCTTGGTATGACCGTAGTAGATCAGTAATGAGGTTCAGTCTTGGTATGACCGTAGTAGATCAGTAATTAGGTTCAGTCTTGGTATGACCGTAGTAGATCAGTAATTAGGTTCAGTCTTGGTATGACCGTAGTAGATCAGTAATTAGGGTCAGTCTTGGTATGACCGTAGTAGATCAGTAATTAGGTCAGTCTTGGTATGACCGTAGTAGATCAGTAATTAGGGTCAGTCTTGGTATGACCGTAGTAGATCAGTAATGAGGTTCAGTCTTGGTATGACCGTAGTAGATCAGTAATTAGGTTCAGTCTTGGTATGACCGTAGTAGATCAGTAATTAGGGTCAGTCTTGGTATGACCGTAGTAGATCAGTAATTAGGGTCAGTCTTGGTATGACCGTAGTAGATCAGTAATTAGGTTCAGTCTTGGTATGACCGTTCAGTAATTAGGGTCAGTCTTGGTATGACCGTAGTAGATCAGTAATTAGGTTCAGTCTTGGTATGACCGTTCAGTAATTAGGTTCAGTCTTGGTATGACCGTAGTAGATCAGTAATTAGGGTCAGTCTTGGTATGACCGTAGTAGATCAGTAATTAGGGTCAGTCTTGGTATGACCGTAGTAGATCAGTAATTAGGTTCAGTCTTGGTATGACCGTAGTAGATCAGTAATGAGGTTCAGTCTTGGTATGACCGTAGTAGATCAGTGGGTTCAGTCTTGGTATGACCGTAGTAGATCAGTAATTAGGTTCAGTCTTGGTATGACCGTAGTAGATCAGTAATGAGGTTCAGTCTTGGTATGACCGTAGTAGATCAGTAATTAGGTTCAGTCTTGGTATGACCGTAGTAGATCAGTAATTAGGTTCAGTCTTGGTATGACCGTAGTAGATCAGTAATTAGGTCAGTCTTGGTATGACCGTAGTAGATCAGTAATTAGGTTCAGTCTTGGTATGACCGTAGTAGATCAGTAATTAGGTTCAGTCTTGGTATGACCGTAGTAGATCAGTAATTAGGTTCAGTCTTGGTATGACCGTAGTAGATCAGTAATTAGGGTCAGTCTTGGTATGACCGTAGTAGATCAGTAATTAGGTTCAGTCTTGGTATGACCGTAGTAGATCAGTAATTAGGGTCAGTCTTGGTATGACCGTAGTAGATCAGTAATTAGGGTCAGTCTTGGTATGACCGTAGTAGATCAGTAATTAGGGTCAGTCTTGGTATGACCGTAGTAGATCAGTAATTAGGTTCAGTCTTGGTATGACCGTAGTAGATCAGTAATTAGGTTCAGTCTTGGTATGACCGTAGTAGATCAGTAATTAGGTTCAGGTCTTGGTATGACCGTAGTAGATCAGTAATTAGGTTCAGTCTTGGTATGACCGTAGTAGATCAGTAATTAGAGTCAGTCTTGGTATGACCGTAGTAGATCAGTAATTAGGTTCAGTCTTGGTATGACCGTAGTAGATCAGTAATCAGGTTCAGTCTTGGTATGACCGTAGTAGATCAGTAATTAGGTTCAGTCTTGGTATGACCGTAGTAGATCAGTAATTAGGTTCAGTCTTGGTATGACCGTTCAGTAATTAGGGTCAGTCTTGGTATGACCATAGTAGATCAGTAATTAGGGTCAGTCTTGGTATGACCGTAGTAGATCAGTAATTAGGTTCAGGTCTTGGTATGACCGTAGTATATCAGTAATGAGGTTCAGTCTTGGTATGACCGTAGTAGATCAGTAATTAGGGTCAGTCTTGGTATGACCGTAGTAGATCAGTAATTAGGTTCAGGTCTTGGTATGACCGTAGTAGATCAGTAATGAGGTTCAGTCTTGGTATGACCGTAGTAGATCAGTAATTAGGTTCAGGTCTTGGTATGACCGTAGTAGATCAGTAATTAGGGTCAGTCTTGGTATGACCGTAGTAGATCAGTAATTAGGTTCAGTCTTGGTATGACCGTAGTAGATCAGTAATTAGGGTCAGTCTTGGTATGACCGTAGTAGATCAGTAATTAGGGTCAGTCTTGGTATGACCGTAGTAGATCAGTAATTAGGGTCAGTCTTGGTATGACCGTAGTAGATCAGTAATTAGGTCAGTCTTGGTATGACTGTAGTAGATCAGTAATTAGGTTCAGTCTTGGTATGACCGTAGTAGATCAGTAATCAGGTTCAGTCTTGGTATGACCGTAGTAGATCAGTAATTAGGGTCAGTCTTGGTATGACCGTAGTAGATCAGTAATTAGGTTCAGTCTTGGTATGACCGTAGTAGATCAGTAATGAGGTTCAGTCTTGGTATGACCGTAGTAGATCAGTAATTAGGTTCAGTCTTGGTATGACCGTAGTAGATCAGTAATTAGGTTCAGTCTTGGTATGACCGTAGTAGATCAGTAATGAGGTTCAGGTCTTGGTATGACCGTAGTAGATCAGTAATTAGGTTCAGTCTTGGTATGACCGTAGTAGATCAGTAATTAGGGTCAGTCTTGGTATGACCGTAGTAGATCAGTAATTAGGTTCAGGTCTTGGTATGACCGTAGTAGATCAGTAATGAGGTTCAGTCTTGGTATGACCGTAGTAGATCAGTAATTAGGTTCAGGTCTTGGTATGACCGTAGTAGATCAGTAATTAGGTCAGTCTTGGTATGACCGTAGTAGATCAGTAATTAGGGTCAGTCTTGGTATGACTGTAGTAGATCAGTAATTAGGTTCAGTCTTGGTATGACCGTAGTAGATCAGTAATCAGGTTCAGTCTTGGTATGACCGTAGTAGATCAGTAATTAGGGTCAGTCTTGGTATGACCGTAGTAGATCAGTAATTAGGTTCAGTCTTGGTATGACCGTAGTAGATCAGTAATGAGGTTCAGTCTTGGTATGACCATAGTAGATCAGTAATTAGGTTCAGTCTTGGTATGACCGTAGTAGATCAGTAATTAGGTTCAGTCTTGGTATGACCGTAGTAGATCAGTAATGAGGTTCAGGTCTTGGTATGACCGTAGTAGATCAGTAATTAGGTTCAGTCTTGGTATGACCGTAGTAGATCAGTAATTAGGGTCAGTCTTGGTATGACCGTAGTAGATCAGTAATTAGGTTCAGGTCTTGGTATGACCGTAGTAGATCAGTAATGAGGTTCAGTCTTGGTATGACCGTAGTAGATCAGTAATTAGGTTCAGGTCTTGGTATGACCGTAGTAGATCAGTAATTAGGGTCAGTCTTGGTATGACCGTAGTAGATCAGTAATTAGGTTCAGTCTTGGTATGACCGTAGTAGATCAGTAATTAGGTTCAGTCTTGGTATGACCGTAGTAGATCAGTAATTAGGTTCAGTCTTGGTATGACCGTAGTAGATCAGTAATTAGGTTCAGTCTTGGTATGACCGTAGTAGATCAGTAATTAGGGTCAGTCTTGGTATGACCGTAGTAGATCAGTAATGAGGTTCAGTCTTGGTATGACCGTAGTAGATCAGTAATTAGGTTCAGTCTTGGTATGACCGTTCAGTAATTAGGGTCAGTCTTGGTATGACCGTAGTAGATCAGTAACTAGGGTCAGTCTTGGTATGACCGTAGTAGATCAGTAATGAGGTTCAGTCTTGGTATGACCGTATTAGATCAGTAATTAGGTTCAGTCTTGGTATGACCGTAGTAGATCAGTAATTAGGTTCAGTCTTGGTATGACCGTAGTCGATCAGTAATTAGGGTCAGTCTTGGTATGACCGTAGTAGATCAGTAATTAGGGTCAGTCTTGGTATGACCGTAGTAGATCAGTAATTAGGGTCAGTCTTGGTATGACCGTAGTAGATCAGTAATGAGGTTCAGTCTTGGTATGACCGTAGTAGATCAGTAATTAGGTTCAGTCTTGGTATGACCGTAGTAGATCAGTAATTAGGGTCAGTCTTGGTATGACCGTAGTAGATCAGTAATTAGGGTCAGTCTTGGTATGACCGTAGTAGATCAGTAATTAGGTTCAGTCTTGGTATGACCGTAGTAGATCAGTAATGAGGTTCAGTCTTGGTATGACCGTAGTAGATCAGTAATTAGGTTCAGTCTTGGTATGACCGTTCAGTAATTAGGGTCAGTCTTGGTATGACCGTAGTAGATCAGTAATTAGGTTCAGTCTTGGTATGACCGTTCAGTAATTAGGTTCAGTCTTGGTATGACCGTAGTAGATCAGTAATTAGGGTCAGTCTTGGTATGACCGTAGTAGATCAGTAATTAGGGTCAGTCTTGGTATGACCGTAGTAGATCAGTAATTAGGTTCAGTCTTGGTATGACCGTAGTAGATCAGTAATGAGGTTCAGTCTTGGTATGACCGTAGTAGATCAGTAATTAGGTTCAGTCTTGGTATGACCGTAGTAGATCAGTAATTAGGTTCAGTCTTGGTATGACCGTAGTAGATCAGTAATGAGGTTCAGGTCTTGGTATGACCGTAGTAGATCAGTAATTAGGTTCAGTCTTGGTATGACCGTAGTAGATCAGTAATTAGGGTCAGTCTTGGTATGACCGTAGTAGATCAGTAATTAGGTTCAGGTCTTGGTATGACCGTAGTAGATCAGTAATGAGGTTCAGTCTTGGTATGACCGTAGTAGATCAGTAATTAGGTTCAGGTCTTGGTATGACCGTAGTAGATCAGTAATTAGGGTCAGTCTTGGTATGACCGTAGTAGATCAGTAATTAGGTTCAGTCTTGGTATGACCGTAGTAGATCAGTAATTAGGGTCAGTCTTGGTATGACCGTAGTAGATCAGTAATTAGGGTCAGTCTTGGTATGACCGTAGTAGATCAGTAATTAGGTCAGTCTTGGTATGACCGTAGTAGATCAGTAATTAGGTTCAGTCTTGGTATGACCGTAGTAGATCAGTAATTAGAGTCAGTCTTGGTATGACCGTAGTAGATCAGTAATTAGGTTCAGTCTTGGTATGACCGTAGTAGATCAGTAATCAGGTTCAGTCTTGGTATGACCGTAGTAGATCAGTAATTAGGTTCAGTCTTGGTATGACCGTAGTAGATCAGTAATTAGGTTCAGTCTTGGTATGACCGTTCAGTAATTAGGGTCAGTCTTGGTATGACCGTAGTAGATCAGTAATTAGGGTCAGTCTTGGTATGACCGTAGTAGATCAGTAATTAGGTTCAGGTCTTGGTATGACCGTAGTATATCAGTAATGAGGTTCAGTCTTGGTATGACCGTAGTAGATCAGTAATTAGGGTCAGTCTTGGTATGACCGTAGTAGATCAGTAATTAGGTTCAGGTCTTGGTATGACCGTAGTAGATCAGTAATGAGGTTCAGTCTTGGTATGACCGTAGTAGATCAGTAATTAGGTTCAGGTCTTGGTATGACCGTAGTAGATCAGTAATTAGGGTCAGTCTTGGTATGACCGTAGTAGATCAGTAATTAGGTTCAGTCTTGGTATGACCGTAGTAGATCAGTAATTAGGGTCAGTCTTGGTATGACCGTAGTAGATCAGTAATTAGGGTCAGTCTTGGTATGACCGTAGTAGATCAGTAATTAGGGTCAGTCTTGGTATGACCGTAGTAGATCAGTAATTAGAGTCAGTCTTGGTATGACTGTAGTAGATCAGTAATTAGGTTCAGTCTTGGTATGACCGTAGTAGATCAGTAATCAGGTTCAGTCTTGGTATGACCGTAGTAGATCAGTAATTAGGTTCAGTCTTGGTATGACCGTTCAGTAATGAGGGTCAGTCTTGTTATGACCGTAGTAGATCAGTAATGAGGTTCAGTCTTGGTATGACCGTAGTAGATCAGTAATTAGGTTCAGTCTTGGTATGACCGTTCAGTAATTAGGGTCAGTCTTGGTATGACCGTAGTAGATCAGTAATTAGGGTCAGTCTTGGTAAGACCGTAGTAGATCAGTAATTAGGTTCAGTCTTGGTATGACCATTCAGTAATGAGGTTCAGTCTTGGTATGACCGTAGTAGATCAGTAATTAGGGTCAGTCTTGGTATGACCGTAGTAGATCAGTAATTAGGTTCAGTCTTGGTATGACCGTTCAGTAATTAGGGTCAGTCTTGGTATGACCGTAGTAGATCAGTAATTAGGGTCAGTCTTGGTATGACCGTAGTAGATCAGTAATTAGGTTCAGTCTTGGTATGACCGTAGTAGATCAGTAATTAGGTTCAGGTCTTGGTATGACCGCAGTAGATCAGTAATTAGGGTCAGTCTTGGTATGACCGTAGTAGATCAGTAATTAGGTTCAGTCTTGGTATGACCGTAGTAGATCAGTAATTAGGTTCAGTCTTGGTATGACCGTAGTAGATCAGTAATTAGGTTCAGTCTTGGTATGACCGTAGTAGATCAGTAATTAGGTTCAGTCTTGGTATGACCGTAGTAGATCAGTAATTAGGGTCAGTCTTGGTATGACCGTAGTAGATCAGTAATGAGGTTCAGTCTTGGTATGACCGTAGTAGATCAGTAATTAGGTTCAGTCTTGGTATGACCGTTCAGTAATTAGGGTCAGTCTTGGTATGACCGTAGTAGATCAGTAACTAGGGTCAGTCTTGGTATGACCGTAGTAGATCAGTAATGAGGTTCAGTCTTGGTATGACCGTATTAGATCAGTAATTAGGTTCAGTCTTGGTATGACCGTAGTAGATCAGTAATTAGGTTCAGTCTTGGTATGACCGTAGTCGATCAGTAATTAGGGTCAGTCTTGGTATGACCGTAGTAGATCAGTAATTAGGGTCAGTCTTGGTATGACCGTAGTAGATCAGTAATTAGGGTCAGTCTTGGTATGACCGTAGTAGATCAGTAATGAGGTTCAGTCTTGGTATGACCGTAGTAGATCAGTAATTAGGTTCAGTCTTGGTATGACCGTAGTAGATCAGTAATTAGGGTCAGTCTTGGTATGACCGTAGTAGATCAGTAATTAGGGTCAGTCTTGGTATGACCGTAGTAGATCAGTAATTAGGTTCAGTCTTGGTATGACCGTAGTAGATCAGTAATGAGGTTCAGTCTTGGTATGACCGTAGTAGATCAGTAATTAGGTTCAGTCTTGGTATGACCGTTCAGTAATTAGGGTCAGTCTTGGTATGACCGTAGTAGATCAGTAATTAGGTTCAGTCTTGGTATGACCGTTCAGTAATTAGGTTCAGTCTTGGTATGACCGTAGTAGATCAGTAATTAGGGTCAGTCTTGGTATGACCGTAGTAGATCAGTAATTAGGGTCAGTCTTGGTATGACCGTAGTAGATCAGTAATTAGGTTCAGTCTTGGTATGACCGTAGTAGATCAGTAATGAGGTTCAGTCTTGGTATGACCGTAGTAGATCAGTAATTAGGTTCAGTCTTGGTATGACCGTAGTAGATCAGTAATTAGGTTCAGTCTTGGTATGACCGTAGTAGATCAGTAATGAGGTTCAGGTCTTGGTATGACCGTAGTAGATCAGTAATTAGGTTCAGTCTTGGTATGACCGTAGTAGATCAGTAATTAGGGTCAGTCTTGGTATGACCGTAGTAGATCAGTAATTAGGTTCAGGTCTTGGTATGACCGTAGTAGATCAGTAATGAGGTTCAGTCTTGGTATGACCGTAGTAGATCAGTAATTAGGTTCAGGTCTTGGTATGACCGTAGTAGATCAGTAATTAGGGTCAGTCTTGGTATGACCGTAGTAGATCAGTAATTAGGTTCAGTCTTGGTATGACCGTAGTAGATCAGTAATTAGGGTCAGTCTTGGTATGACCGTAGTAGATCAGTAATTAGGGTCAGTCTTGGTATGACCGTAGTAGATCAGTAATTAGGGTCAGTCTTGGTATGACCGTAGTCGATCAGTAATTAGGGTCAGTCTTGGTATGACCGTAGTAGATCAGTAATTAGGTTCAGTCTTGGTATGACCGTAGTAGATCAGTAATTAGGGTCAGTCTTGGTATGACCGTAGTAGATCAGTAATTAGGTTCAGTCTTGGTATGACCGTAGTAGATCAGTAATTAGAGTCAGTCTTGGTATGACCGTAGTAGATCAGTAATTAGGTTCAGTCTTGGTATGACCGTAGTAGATCAGTAATCAGGTTCAGTCTTGGTATGACCGTAGTAGATCAGTAATTAGGTTCAGTCTTGGTATGACCGTAGTAGATCAGTAATTAGGTTCAGTCTTGGTATGACCGTTCAGTAATTAGGGTCAGTCTTGGTATGACCGTAGTAGATCAGTAATTAGGGTCAGTCTTGGTATGACCGTAGTAGATCAGTAATTAGGTTCAGGTCTTGGTATGACCGTAGTATATCAGTAATTAGGTTCAGGTCTTGGTATGACCGTAGTAGATCAGTAATGAGGTTCAGTCTTGGTATGACCGTAGTAGATCAGTAATTAGGTTCAGGTCTTGGTATGACCGTAGTAGATCAGTAATTAGGGTCAGTCTTGGTATGACCGTAGTAGATCAGTAATTAGGTTCAGTCTTGGTATGACCGTAGTAGATCAGTAATTAGGGTCAGTCTTGGTATGACCGTAGTAGATCAGTAATTAGGGTCAGTCTTGGTATGACCGTAGTAGATCAGTAATTAGGGTCAGTCTTGGTATGACCGTAGTAGATCAGTAATTAGAGTCAGTCTTGGTATGACTGTAGTAGATCAGTAATTAGGTTCAGTCTTGGTATGACCGTAGTAGATCAGTAATCAGGTTCAGTCTTGGTATGACCGTAGTAGATCAGTAATTAGGTTCAGTCTTGGTATGACCGTTCAGTAATGAGGGTCAGTCTTGTTATGACCGTAGTAGATCAGTAATGAGGTTCAGTCTTGGTATGACCGTAGTAGATCAGTAATTAGGTTCAGTCTTGGTATGACCGTTCAGTAATTAGGGTCAGTCTTGGTATGACCGTAGTAGATCAGTAATTAGGGTCAGTCTTGGTAAGACCGTAGTAGATCAGTAATTAGGTTCAGTCTTGGTATGACCATTCAGTAATGAGGTTCAGTCTTGGTATGACCGTAGTAGATCAGTAATTAGGGTCAGTCTTGGTATGACCGTAGTAGATCAGTAATTAGGTTCAGTCTTGGTATGACCGTTCAGTAATTAGGGTCAGTCTTGGTATGACCGTAGTAGATCAGTAATTAGGGTCAGTCTTGGTATGACCGTAGTAGATCAGTAATTAGGGTCAGTCTTGGTATGACCGTAGTAGATCAGTAATTAGGTTCAGTCTTGGTATGACCGTAGTAGATCAGTAATTAGGGTCAGTCTTGGTATGACCGTAGTAGATCAGTAATTAGGTTCAGGTCTTGGTATGACCGTAGTAGATCAGTAATTAGGTTCAGTCTTGGTATGACCGTAGTAGATCAGTAATTAGGTTCAGTCTTGGTATGACCGTAGTAGATCAGTAATTAGGTTCAGTCTTGGTATGACCGTAGTCGATCAGTAATTAGGTTCAGTCTTGGTATGACCGTAGTAGATCAGTAATTAGGTTCAGGTCTTGGTATGACCGTAGTAGATCAGTAATTAGGTTCAGTCTTGGTATGACCGTAGTAGATCAGTAATTAGGGTCAGTCTTGGTATGACCGTAGTAGATCAGTAATTAGGTTCAGTCTTGGTATGACCGTAGTCGATCAGTAATTAGGTTCAGTCTTGGTATGACCGTAGTAGATCAGTAATTAGGTTCAGGTCTTGGTATGACCGTAGTAGATCAGTAATGAGGTTCAGTCTTGGTATGACCGTAGTAGATCAGTAATTAGGGTCAGTCTTGGTATGACCGTAGTAGATCAGTAATGAGGTTCAGTCTTGGTATGACCGTAGTAGATCAGTAATTAGGGTCAGTCTTGGTATGACAGTTCAGTAATTAGGGTCAGTCTTGGTATGACCGTTCAGTAATTAGGGTCAGTCTTGGTATGACCGTAGTAGATCAGTAATTAGGGTCAGTCTTGGTATGACCGTAGTAGATCAGTAATTAGGTTCAGGTCTTGGTATGACCGTAGTAGATCAGTAATTAGGTTCAGTCTTGGTATGACCGTAGTAGATCAGTAATTAGGTTCAGTCTTGGTATGACCGTAGTAGATCAGTAATTAGGTTCAGTCTTGGTATGACCGTAGTAGATCAGTAATTAGGTTCAGTCTTGGTATGACCGTAGTAGATCAGTAATTAGGTTCAGGTCTTGGTATGACCGTAGTAGATCAGTAATTAGGTTCAGGTCTTGGTATGACCGTAGTCGATCAGTAATTAGGGTCAGTCTTTGTCTGAGCGTGGTGTGGTAGTTTCAGTCTGTTTGTGTCAGCAAACTCCCTTAGTGCATGTATGTGATTTGTTATGGAAATAAGTGGGGGAGGGAGGAGGTGGAAGGATGAGTGGAGAGACACTGACCTTCCTTTAATTAAGAATGATGGAGATGAAGGTGAGGCTCAGATGATGAAGATGGATTCTCCCACATAAATAATTTCCATGCTGTTGGTCGTCCAGCTCCTACAGCATTAACCTTGTGGTTCACAGGTTAAATGTTTCCTCTCAGAGGTCTATTATTTATGCTGACAGTCCCCTTTTGTATTGTAACCCCAGGTATTTACTCAGTTTCATTCATTCATTTACATTTTCCATTTGTTTCCATTTGTAATTAGCTGTTTTTGCCCTATAGGAAACAAAGTGCCTTTTTAAATATATATAAACCAATCCCGGGTCCCTAGCAGTTTAATTAAAGCATCGGTGATCTGCTAGCGGGACAACATCCGGTGAAGCTGGAGGGGGCGTAATTCAAATCAATTCTGATAAATATTATAGATTTTAAAAATGTAGGTACATATAAGTGTCTTATGTCGGCTGAAAGCTTAAATTCTTGTTCATCTAACTGTCCGATTTACAGTAGCCATAACCGTGAAAACATGCCATGCGATTGTTTGAGGACAGCGCCCTGCATACAAAAGCATTAAAAACATTTTCTAACCAAGCCGAGGCATCACGAAAGTCAGAAGTAGCGATAAAATAAATAACTTACCTTTAAAGATATTCCTCTATTTTCAATCCAAAGCGTCCCAGCTACATCACAAATTGTCCTTTTGTTCGATAAAGTCCTTCTTTATAACCCCAAAAAGTCAGTTTAGTTTATTCAGTTAAACTTTATCCAGTCAAACAACGTTTCGAATCAATCCTCGGGTACCCTAATATTTAAATAAACGATCAAATTTAAGACGGAGAATAGTATGTTTATTACCGGAGATAAATAAGGAAGTGCGCCTCTCATCCACACATGTCATAACACTACAGCCAAAATGGGAGACACTTTGAAAAACTACAAATTCTAGCTCATTAAAAAAAACAAGCCTGAAACTCTTTCTAAAGACTGTTGACATCTACTGGAAGCCCATTGATTTCTCGGTGTCACCTCCAAATCAAAGAATTCTGGATGGATTCTCCTCAGGTTTTTGCCTGCTATATCAGTTCTGTTATATTCAGACATTATTCTAACAGTTTTGGAAACTTTAGAGTATTTTCAATCCAATACTATCAGTTGTATGCATATCCTAGCTTCTGGGCCTGAGTAACAGGCAGTTTACTTTGGGCACCTCATTCATCCAAACTTCCAAATACTGCCCCCTATCCCTAAGAACCTAGACTGTGCTGCAGTATGATGAAGACAACACATGTTTACACTAGACTGTATTGCAGTATGATGATGACAACACATGTTTACACTAGACTGTGTTGCAGAATGATGATGACAACACATGTTTACACTAGACTGTGTTGCAGTATGATGATGACAACACATGTTTACACTAGACTGACAGTATGATGATGACAACACATGTTTACACTAGACTGTGTTACAGTATGATGAAGACACCACCTGTTTACACTAGACTGTGTGGCAGTGTGATGATGACAACACATGTTTACACTAGACTGTGTTACAGTATGATGAAGACAACACCTGTTTACACTAGACTGTGTTGCAGTGTGATGATGACAACACATGTTTACACTAGACTGTGTTGCAGTATGATGATGACAACACATGTTTACACTAGACTGTGTTACAGTATGATGATGACAACACATGTTTACACTAGACTGTGTTACAGTATGATGAAGACAACACCTGTTTACACTAGACTGTGTTGCAGTGTGATGATGACAACACATGTTTACACTAGACTGTGTTGCAGTATGATGATGACAACACATGTTTACACTAGACTGACAGTATGATGATGACAACACATGTTTACACTAGACTGACATTATGATGATGACAACACATGTTTACACTAGACTGTGTTAGAGTATGATGATGACAACACATGTTTACACTAGACTGACAGTATGATGATGACAACACATGTTTACACTAGACTGTGTTGCAGTATGATGATGACAACACATGTTTACACTAGACTGACAGTATGATGATGATGACACATGTTTACACTAGACTGACATTATGATGATGACAACACATGTTTACACTAGACTGTGTTAGAGTATGATGATGACAACACATGTTTACACTAGACTGACAGTATGATGATGACAACACATGTTTACACTAGACTGACAGTATGATGAAGACAACACATTTTTACACTAGACTGTGTTGCAGTATGATGATGACAACACATGTTTACACTAGACTGTGTTGCAGTATGATGATGACAACACATGTTTACACTAGACTGTGTTGCAGTATGATGATGACAACACATGTTTACACTAGACTGACAGTATGATGATGACAACACATGTTTACACTAGACTGACATTATGATGATGACAACACATGTTTACACTAGACTGACAGTATGATGATGACAACACATGTTTACACTAGACTGTGTTACAGTATGATGATGACAACACATGTTTACACTAGACTGTGTTACAGTATGATGATGACAACACATGTTTACACTAGACTGTGTTGCAGTATGATGATGACAACACATGTTTACACTAGACTGTGTTGCAGTATGATGATGACAACACATGTTTACACTAGACTGTGTTGCAGTATGATGATGACAACACATGTTTACACTAGACTGTGTGGCAGTATGATGATGACAACACATGTTTACACTAGACTGACATTATGATGATGACAACACATGTTTACACTAGACTGACAGTATGATGATGACAACACATGTTTACACTAGACTGTGTTACAGTATGATGATGACAACACATGTTTACACTAGACTGTGTTACAGTATGATGATGACAACACATGTTTACACTAGACTGTCTGGCAGTATGATGATGACAACACCTGTTTACACTAGACTGTGTGGCAGTATGATGATGACAACACATGTTTACACTAGACTGACATTATGATGATGACAACACATGTTTACACTAGACTGACAGTATGATGATGACAACACATGTTTACACTAGACTGTGTTGCAGTATGATGATGACAACACATGTTCTGTCAGACTGCTTCAGACCGCTCTACGCTCCACACTGCTTCAGACCGCTCCACACTGCTTCAGACCGCTCCACACTGCTTCAGACCGCTCCACACTCCACTCTGCTTCAGACCACTCCATACTGCTTCAGACCACTCCATACTGCTTCAGACCACTCCACACTGCTTCAGACCGCTCCACACTGCTTCAGACCACTCCATACTGCTTCAGACCACTCCACACTGCTTCAGACCGCTCCACACTCCACTCTGCTTCAGACCACTCCACACTGCTTCAGACCGCTCCACACTCCACTCTGCTTCAGACCACTCCACACTGCTTCAGACCACTCCACACTGCTTCAGACCACTCCACACTGCTTCAGACCACTCCATACTGCTTCAGACCACTCCACACTGCTTCAGACCACTCCACACTGCTTCAGACCGCTCCACACTGCTTCAGACCACTCCACACTGCTTCAGACCGCTCCACACTGCTTCAGACCGCTCCACACTGCTTCAGACCACTCCACACTGCTTCAGACCACTCCACACTCCACACTGCTTCAGACCGCTCCACACTGCTTCAGACCGCTCCACACTGCTTCAGACCGCTCCACACTGCTTCAGACCGCTCCACACTGCTTCAGACCACTCCACACTGCTTCAGACCGCTCCACACTGCTTCAGACCACTCCACACTGCTTCAGACCACTCCACACTGCTTCAGACCACTCCACACTGCTTCAGACCACTCCACACTGCTTCAGACCGCTCTACACTGCACACTGCTTCAGACCACTCCACGCTGCTTCAGACCGCTCCACACTCCACACTGCTTCAGACCACTCCACACTGCTTCAGACCGCTCCACACTCCACACTGCTTCAGACCACTCCACACTGCTTCAGACCGCTCCACACTCCACACTGCTTCAGACCACTCCACACTGCTTCAGACCACTCCACACTGCTTCAGACCGCTCCACACTGCTTCAGACCACTCCACACTGCTTCAGACCACTCCACACTGCTTCAGACCACTCCACACTGCTTCAGACCGCTCCACACTGCTTCAGACCGCTCCACACTCCACACTGCTTCAGACCGCTCCACACTCCACACTGCTTCAGACCGCTCCACACTGCTTCAGACCACTCCACGCTGCTTCAGACCGCTCCACACTGCTTCAGACCACTCCACACTGCTTCAGACCACTCCACACTGCTTCAGACCACTCCACACTGCTTCAGACCACTCCACACTGCTCCAGACCGCTCTACACTGCTTCAGTCCGCTCCACACTGCTTCAGACCGCTCCACACTCCACTCTGCTTCAGACCACTCCACACTGCTTCAGACCACTCCACACTGCTTCAGACCACTCCACACTGCTTCAGACCACTCCACACTGCTTCAGACCACTCCACACTGCTTCAGACCACTCCACACTCCACACTGCTTCAGACCGCTCCACACTGCTTCAGACCACTCCACTCTGCTTCAGACCGCTCCACACTGCTTCAGACCACTCCACACTGCTTCAGACCACTCCACACTGCTTCAGACCACTCCACACTCCACACTGCTTCAGACCACTCCACACTGCTTCAGACCACTCCACACTGCTTCAGACCACTCCACACTGCTTCAGACCACTCCACACTCCACACTGCTTCAGACCGCTCCACACTGCTTCAGACCACTCCACTCTGCTTCAGACCGCTCCACACTGCTTCAGACCACTCCACACTGCTTCAGACCACTCCACACTGCTTCAGACCACTCCACACTCCACACTGCTTCAGACCACTCCACACTGCTTCAGACCGCTCCACACTGCTTCAGACCGCTCCACACTGCTTCAGACCGCTCCACACTGCTTCAGACTGCTCCACACTGCTTCAGACCACTCCACACTGCTTCAGACCGCTCCACACTGCTTCAGACCGCTCCACACTGCTTCAGACTGCTCCACACTGCTTCAGACCGCTCCACTCTGCTTCAGACCGCTCCACACTGCTTCAGACCGCTCTACACTGCTTCAGACCACTCCACACTGCTTCAGACCACTCCACACTGCTTCAGACCGCTCCACACTGCTTCAGACCGCTCTACACTGCTTCAGACCGCTCTACACTGCTTCAGACCACTCCACACTGCTTCAGACCGCTCCACACTCCACACTGCTTCAGACCGCTCCACACTGCTTCAGACCGCTCTACACTGCTTCAGACCACTCCACACTGCTTCAGACCACTCCACACTGCTTCAGACCGCTCCACACTGCTTCAGACCGCTCTACACTGCTTCAGACCGCTCTACACTGCTTCAGACCGCTCCACACTCCACACTGCTTCAGACCGCTCCACACTGCTTCAGACCGCTCCACACTGCTTCAGACCACTCCACACTGCTTCAGACCACTCTACACTGCTTCAGACCACTCCACACTCCACACTGCTTCAGACCGCTCCACACTCCACACTGCTTCAGACCACTCCACACTGCTTCAGACCACTCCACACTGCTTCAGACCACTCCACACTGCTTCAGACCACTCCACACTCCACACTGCTTCAGACCACTCCACACTGCTTCAGACCGCTCTACACTCCACACTGCTTCAGACCACTCCACACTGCTTCAGACCACTCCACACTCCATACTGCTTCAGACCGCTCCACCCTCTGTGTCATTCTCTCTTGACATTTGGCTGAAAATGTTTCATGCATTTTTATTGTTGTTTTTTCTCCCCAATTCATAAATAATGTATTTATTTATCATGAAAATCTGTTTTGGAATTAGACTAGCACACTTCAAAGACGGACAGGCTTTGATATGTCTGGTTTTCACTGAGTATCAGAAGATTTATTCAATTTATGTAAAGTACCTCCGGGGTAGTAAAGGTGGCAGTTGAATACATTTGACTGAACTAAATTGTATAATGAGGAGGTTTCTACCCTTTTCATTAAAGTAGTAAATCTAATCCCCAGTTTGAATGGATCATTTGGCAGCCAAACATACGGTAGGTCCTGTGGACGGACAACACCGCTCTGAGGGTCTGTCTACACAGATATACTGTAGTTTAAACTGACCTGGAGTCAGTACATACTGTAGTTTAAACTGACTGGAGTCAGTACGTACTGTAGTTTAAACTGACTGGGAGTCAGTACATACTGTAGTTTAAACTGACTGGAGTCAGTACATACTGTAGTTTAAACTGACTGGAGTCAGTACATACTGTAGTTTAAACTGACTGGGAGTCAGTACATACTGTAGTTTAAACTGACTGGGAGTCAGTACATACTGTAGTTTAAACTGATTGGGAGTCAGTACATACTGTAGTTTAAACTGATTGGGAGTCAGTACATACTGTAGTTTAAACTGACTGGGAGTCAGTACATACTGTAGTTTAAACTGACTGGGAGTCAGCACATACTGTAGTTTAAACTGACTGGGAGTCAGTACATACTGTAGTTTAAACTGACTGGGAGTCAGTACATACTGTAGTTTAAACTGACTGGGAGTCAGTACATACTGTAGTTTAAACTGACCGGGAGTCAGTACATACTGTAGTTTAAACTGACTGGGAGTCAGTACATACTGTAGTTTAAACTGACTGGGAGTCAGTACATACTGTAGTTTAAACTGACTGGGAGTCAGCACATACTGTAGTTTAAACTGACTGGGAGTCAGCACATACTGTAGTTTAAACTGACTGGGAGTCAGTACATACTGTAGTTTAAACTGACTGGGAGTCAGTACATACTGTAGTTTAAACTGACTGTGAGTCAGTACATACTGTAGTTTAAACTGACTGGGAGTCAGCACATACTGTAGTTTAAACTGACTGGGAGTCAGCACATACTGTAGTTTAAACTGACTGGGAGTCAGTACATACTGTAGTTTAAACTGACTGGGGGTCAGTACGTACTGTAGTTTAAACTGACCTGGAGTCAGTTCAGTTGGTGTCTCGGGGGACGACAAATATTCTTTTAACTTCTGTCTTCAAAACATCCCGAATTAGATATCGCCACATGCCACACACGGCCAGGGGGGGCTGGATGAGAATTAATGAGATAGAGGGGGAGGGGGAGCTGGCAGGGTGGGTCACATGGTGTTGGATTAACCAGTCAGGCTTCAGGCTGATCTCCAGCCTCCATTTCCAGGCTCGTTCCCTGTCCATCAGAGGCCTCTGCTCTCTTTAGATGTCACCAGTCAGACTCGGCCGGGAATAATACACATATGTCACATGTCTCCTCTGTCCTCTAACCTGCCAGCCAATGACTGTTGTTCAGATCCTGGATGACATACTAAGATACCTCAACACACCTCTATGGAGGAAGATACCTCTACACACCTCTATGGAGGAAGATACCTCTATACACCTCTATGGAGGAAGATACCTCTACACACCTCTATGGAGGAAGATACCTCTACACACCTCTATGGAGGAAGATACCTCTACACACCTCTATGGAGGAAGATACCTCTACACACCTCTATGGAGGAAGATACCTCTACACACCTCTATGGAGGAAGATACCTCTACACACCTCTATGGAGGAAGACACCTCTACACACCTCTATGGAGGAAGATACCTCTACACACCTCTATGGAGGAAGATACCTCTACACACCTCTATGGAGGAAGATACCTCTACACACCTCTATGGAGGAAGATACCTCTACACACCTCTATGGAGGAAGATACCTCTACACACCTCTATGGAGGAAGATACCTCTACACACCTCTATGGAGGAAGATACCTCTACACACCTCTATGGAGGAAGATACCTCTACACACCTCTATGGAGGAAGACACCTCTACACACCTCTATGGAGGAAGATACCTCTACACACCTCTATGGAGGAAGATACCTCTATGGAGGAAGACACCTCTATGGAGGAAGATACCTCTACACACCTCTATGGAGGAAGATACCTCTACACACCTCTATGGAGGAATTCAACACAGAGGTAATATAAGTTCCCAAGCTAACAGTAGAACTAGGAAGTCCTTTAGTATAAACCACTGTCTAACGTATTTTTTTTTATTTTACCTTCATTTAACTAGGCAAGCCAGTTAAGAACAAATTCTTATTTTCAATGACGGCCTAGGAACAGTGGGTTAAGTGCCTGTTCAGGGGCAGAACGACAGATTTGTACCTTGTCAGCTCGGGGTTTGAACTTGCAACCTTCCGGTTACTAGTCCAACGCTCTAACCACTAGGCCACACTGCCGCCCACAATACTTGATTTATCCGGCTTATTCAGTCTATAGTAAACAGCAATGAAAAATGACACAGGAAATAGAATCAAAATTACCTAGGTACATAAAGATGTTTGAATTAATATATTTTAGAAGAACAGTGAGATTCCTTTGTGTGTATTTCAGAGGAAGGTCACAGGGACAAGAACCACTTCCATAGCAACTATAGTCTTCTCCTATATAAAGACAGCTACCTAACAACTATAGTCCTGGATCCTATATAAAGACAGCTACCTAACAACTATAGTCCTGGATCCTATATAAAGACAGCTACCTAACAACTATAGTCTTCTCCTATATAAAAACAGCTACCTAACAACTATAGTCTTCTCCCTATATAAAGACAGCTACCTAACAACTATAGTCCTGGATCCTATATAAAGACAGCTACCTAACAACTATAGTCTTCTCCCTATATAAAGACAGCTACCTAACAACTATAGTCTTCTCCTATATAAAAACAGCTACCTAACAACTATAGTCTTCTCCCTATATAAAGACAGCTACCTAACAACTATAGTCTTCTCCCTATATAAAGACAGCTACCTAACAACTATAGTCTTCTCCCTATATAAAGACAGCTACCTAACAACTATAGTCCTGGACACTATATAAAGACATCTACCTAACAACTATAGTCTTCTCCCTTTATAAAGACAGCTACCTAACAACTATAGTCCTGGACCCTATATAAAGACATCTACCTAACAACTATAGTCTTCTCCCTATATAAAGACAGCTACCTAACAACTATAGTCTTCTCCCTATATAAAGACAGCTACCTAACAACTATAGTCCTGGATCCTATATAAAGACAGCTACCTAACAACTATAATCTTCTCCCTATATAAAGACAGCTACCTAACAACTATAGTCTTCTCCTATATAAAGACAGCTACCTAACAACTATAGACCTGGACACTATATAAAGACAGCTACCTAACAACTATAGTCTTCTCCCTATATAAAGACAGCTACCTAACAACTATAGTCTTCTCCCTATATAAAGACAGCTACCTAACAACTATAGTCTTCTCCCTATATAAAGACAGCTACCTAACAACTATAGTCCTGGACACTATATAAAGACATCTACTTAACGAATATAGTCCTGGATCCTATATAAAGACATCTACTTAACGAATATAGTGCTGGACCCTAATTAAAAACATCTATGTAACAACTGTAGATGTGGACCCAGTATAAAGTCACCCTGACCCTCAGCTGTCTCCAGCCTGCTGCTCATTACCTGCTGCAGCTCAGATCTCCCCATCACTCCACTTCCTGCTCTTGAATATTAAGAATAGATATTTGACATGTTGTGTGAGGGGCTGAAGGAGCTGTGAATGGCAGAGCTGAATGCTTGTCCATCACTCTTTTCACTGGTTACAGGTGGTCAGGTGGTCAGGTGGTCAGGTGGTCTCATCTCCCTCCACATATATCTGCTGATGCGTGACAGCAGTCTGCAATTTGCATGTTGGACAGACAACAAACGGGCCTGTGCATGTCAAACTAGGTGGTGATGCGTGACAGTTTGAACACAATGCTGTCTCCTCCTAGCCTGACCCTCGACCCGCCTAATGTCTCCGTCACAATCACAGGAAGATGGGAGAAATCAGCCTGCCCTTCTCCACAATGCATCTGATACCAATACCATTATTATGGTCTCTCTCTCTCTCTCTCCACCCCCCCCCTCTCTCTCTCCTCTCCCTCTCTTCTCTCTTCCCTCTTCCATCTTTTCTATCTCCCCTCTCTCTCACTCTCTCCTCTCGCTCTCTCTCTTTTCTCTTCACTCTCTCTCCTCTCTCTCCTTCTCTCTGGTACTCCATCTTAGAGTGGCTTGTCTTGGTCTGTCAATCCCAGAGGCCTTTAGGGTCGTTTTAGGACAAAGATAATGAGTTCGAAGGAATTGTTGTGAATCTCTTGCTGTGGCCACATGGATGAATGCATTGACAATAATGGTGATTATTTTTGAATGTTTTGGACCGGGAACCATTTTGACCGATGTTCTAATATTAAAGTGAAAGCTAATCTTTAATGAGTCATTTAACAGTCTGGTAGTGTAGGAAGACCATCACAGGAAAAAGGCTTTGTTCTTTAAAAGCAATATCTACCAAAGGGATATAATCTCTCCCCTGTTATGACACATGATAATGAAGCCGTTATCTCCACCTACATCACCTGATCGTCACCGTGATGAAACAGCGACACTAATTACCTGTTAACACCTGAACACTTCCCTGGTGCAGCTTACGGCTGCAGGAACACTTCCCTGTTACTTCCTGGTTCAGCTCCCGACAGAGGTCAACTCACTCTGAAATATGAAGGGTCCTCTTTATATTACAACCTCATCAAATTGTCTCTCAGCAGTTTAAGATATGAACTTTCTTCTGCTTGTTAAGGCAGATAAAGGGAATGTTTGAAAACGGATCTCAGTGTAGAATATATCCAGGAGTAGAGAGTTTTAGTCTTAAGCCATAATCACTCTCTGGTTTAAGCTATATACTTTACATATTTAAGGAGATAGTTAACTTCATGAGCTCATGTTGTAAGAGTTAGAGTTAAAAGTCACTACCATTTCTCTGGGGGTTAATGAACGGGGGTGCAGGCCACCTGATTACAATGTTTAATAGACACACAATCCTCCTGAATTGTAGGATAGTAAGCAGAACTGGATCGTCTCCGTACCAGTAAAGTGGAACTGACAGCGTTTTAACTACTTTGCAAGAATTAAACAAACAGATTGTCATAGTGTGGCTGTAAAAAATATCACATCTGCAGTTTTATGCTTCAAAATCAACTTCATAAACAGGTTTTAAAAACATCTTTCTATTCGACTCAACATTCCATTATGTACAGTAAGGTGTTGTTGGCCCAATTCAAACAGATACAGTCAATACATAATATATAATATGCCATTTAGCAGACACTTTTATCCAAAGCGACTTACAGTCATGTGTGCATACATTCTACGTATGGGTGGTCCCGGGGATCGAACCCACTACCCTGGCGTTAGAAGCGCCATGCTCTACCAACTGAGCTACAGAAGGACCACAAATGATTAATACAAGTGACCCTCAAAGGGCTAGGTGGTCTAATACATATTGCTGTTAGCTTGTAAATCACATATAGTACAGTGTTCGCCGCCTCCAGCCATTCTGGGGATGAACACCTAATATTTTGGACAAAAAAACAGATGGAAAAGAGCAGTGTTTGTGAATCTCAACACAGTCAATCTAGCTAGGCAGTACGTGGCTAAGAAGACTGTAGAGTATCTATTAATGTAGGCCTACTAATTTAGCTAGCTAGCAATTTTCTAGAATGTAAAATATCATATAGCCTTGTATTGTAGCTAGCTAGCAGTTTTCTAGAACCTAAAATATCATATAGCCTTGTATTGTAGCTATCTAGCAGCTAGCTAGCAGTTTTCTCGAACCTAAAATAACATATAGCCTTGTATTGTAGCTAGCTAGCAGCTAGCTATCAGTTTACTAGACCCTAAAATAACATATAGCCTTGTATTGTAGGTAGCTAGCAGCTAGCTATCAGTTTACTAGACCCTAAAATAACATATAGCCTTGTATTGTAGCTAGCTAGCAGCTAGCTATCAGTTTACTAGACCCTAAAATAACATATAGCCTTGTAGGTAGCTAGCAGCTAGCTATCAGTTTTCTAGACCCTAAAATAACATATAGCCTTGTAGGTAGCTAGCAGCTAGCTATCAGTTTTCTAGACCCTAAAATAAAATATAGCCTTGTAGGTAGCTAGCAGCTAGCTATCAGTTTACTAGACCCTAATATAACATATAGCCTTGTATTGTAGGTAGCTAGCAGCTAGCTATCAGTTTTCTATAACCTAAAATAACATATTTTATTGATTCTTTATTTAACTAGGCAAGTCAGTTAAGAACAAATTCTTATTTTCAATGACGGCTTAGGAACAGGGTTAACTGCCTGTTCAGGGCAGAAATTCAGATTTGTACCTTGTCAGCTGGGGGATTCAAACTCCCAACCTTCCAGTTACCAGTTCAACGCTCTAACCACTAGGCTACCCTGCCGCCCAGATATATATAGCCTTGTATTGTAGCTAGCTAGCTGCTAGCTTTCAGTTTTCTAGACCCTAAAATAACATATAGCCTTGTATTGTAGCTAGCTAGGTGCTAGCTTTCAGTTTTTTGAACGGCCTGGGGGTTGAAACGACACGACTTCTACACGTTTTATTTTGTCTCACTGTCTTTTTGAATAACACCATGGCATTACCTCATCAGCCCAATGTCAAACTAGTGAACTGTTCAACTCAAAAACATGCTGTTCTAATTAGGATTCTCCTTTTTCTATCTAGAAAACATCTTGTAGGTGACATGGATATTTAGTCATGTTTGTAAAAGCCGCCCTGTCTGTGAGGGCGGACTGCTAAACCTTTATTTAATCTGTCTGTCAGTTCAGAGGCTGCCACCAGTCAACCCTGGCAACATAATTAACACTCATGTCATGATTAGTATTTGTCTGTTTAATATAATCCTTGTATACATCTCACGCAGGAGATATTTGAGTTCCCGTTGCGCTTGGGGAACCCCTGAAAGCATCTGAATAAAGACGTCCATTTTGTTTCTTTGTTTCTCCGTTGTCTGACAGGAGAGATTAGCTGTTAGTTTAAATCCTCTCACGGATTGCAGCTCGTTGTATCAAACACACAGAGGAAAGCCTCCCGACCACATCAGACCTCTCCTGTAACCTGTTGTCACAACACAGGAGGAATGTTAAACGACAGCTGTGTTTCAACATGAAGAAGCCTCCTCCTCCTCATCAGGGCTGTGTTACAGTGTTACAGTCAGACATCAGGACTGTATCAGGGCTGTGTTACAGTGTTACAGTCAGACATCAGGACTGTATCAGGGCTGTGTTACAGTGTTAAAGTCAGACATCAGGACTGTATCAGGGCTGTGTTACAGTGTTAAAGTCAGACATCAGGGCTGTATCAGGGCTGTGTTACAGTGTTAAAGTCAGACATCAGGACTGTATCAGGGCTGTGTTACAGTGTTAAAGTCAGACATCAGGACTGTATCAGGGCTGTGTTACAGTGTTAAAGTCAGACATCAGGACTGTATCAGGACTGTGTTACAGTGTTAAAGTCAGACATCAGGGCTGTGTTACAGTGTTAAAGTCAGACATCAGGACTGTATCAGGGCTGTGTTACAGTGTTAAAGTCAGACATCAGGGCTGTATCAGGGCTGTGTTACAGTGTTAAAGTCAGACATCAGGACTGTATCAGGGCTGTGTTACAGTGTTAAAGTCAGACATCAGGGCTGTATCAGGGCTGTGTTACAGTGTTAAAGTCAGACATCAGGACTGTATCAGGGCTGTGTTACAGTGTTAAAGTCAGACATCAGGACTGTATCAGGGCTGTGTTACAGTGTTAAAGTCAGACATCAGGGCTGTATCAGGGCTGTGTTACAGTGTTAAAGTCAGACATCAGGGCTGTGTTACAGTGTTAAAGTCAGACATCAGGACTGTATCAGGACTGTGTTACAGTGTTAAAGTCAGACATCAGGGCTGTGTTACAGTGTTAAAGTCAGACATCAGGGCTGTGTTACAGTGTTAAAGTCAGACATCAGGACTGTGTTACAGTGTTAAAGTCAGACATCAGGGCTGTATCAGGGCTGTGTTACAGTGTTAAAGTCAGACATCAGGGCTGTGTTACAGTGTTAAAGTCAGACATCAGGACTGTATCAGGGCTGTGTTACAGTGTTAAAGTCAGACATCAGGGCTGTGTTACAGTGTTAAAGTCAGACATCAGGGCTGTATCAGGGCTGTGTTACAGTGTTAAAGTCAGACATCAGGGCTGTGTTACAGTGTTAAAGTCAGACATCAGGGCTGTATCAGGGCTGTGTTACAGTGTTAAAGTCAGACATCAGGACTGTGTTACAGTGTTAAAGTCAGACATCAGGGCTGTGTTACAGTGTTAAAGTCAGACATCAGGGCTGTGTTACAGTGTTAAAGTCAGACATCAGGACTGTATCAGGGCTGTGTTACAGTGTTAAAGTCAGACATCAGGGCTGTATCAGGGCTGTGTTACAGTGTTAAAGTCAGACATCAGGACTGTGTTACAGTGTTAAAGTCAGACATCAGGACTGTGTTACAGTGTTAAAGTCAGACATCAGGACTGTATCAGGGCTGTGTTACAGTGTTAAAGTCAGACATCAGGACTGTATCAGGGCTGTGTTACAGTGTTAAAGTCAGACATCAGGGCTGTGTTACAGTGTTAAAGTCAGACATCAGGACTGTATCAGGGCTGTGTTACAGTGTTAAAGTCAGACATCAGGGCTGTATCAGGGCTGTGTTACAGTGTTAAAGTCAGACATCAGGACTGTATCAGGGCTGTGTTACAGTGTTAAAGTCAGACATCAGGGCTGTATCAGGGCTGTGTTACAGTGTTAAAGTCAGACATCAGGACTGTATCAGGGCTGTGTTACAGTGTTAAAGTCAGACATCAGGACTGTATCAGGGCTGTGTTACAGTGTTAAAGTCAGACATCAGGGCTGTATCAGGGCTGTGTTACAGTGTTAAAGTCAGACATCAGGGCTGTGTTACAGTGTTAAAGTCAGACATCAGGACTGTATCAGGACTGTGTTACAGTGTTAAAGTCAGACATCAGGGCTGTGTTACAGTGTTAAAGTCAGACATCAGGACTGTATCAGGGCTGTGTTACAGTGTTACAGTCAGACATCAGGGCTGTGTTACAGTGTTACAGTCAGACATCAGGACTGTATCAGGGCTGTGTTACAGTGTTAAAGTCAGACATCAGGGCTGTGTTACAGTGTTAAAGTCAGACATCAGGGCTGTATCAGGGCTGTGTTACAGTGTTACAGTCAGACATCAGGGCTGTGTTACAGTGTTAAAGTCAGACATCAGGGCTGTATCAGGGCTGTGTTACAGTGTTACAGTCAGACATCAGGGCTGTATCAGGGCTGTGTTACAGTGTTAAAGTCAGACATCAGGGCTGTGTTACAGTGTTAAAGTCAGACATCAGGACTGTATCAGGGCTGTGTTACAGTGTTAAAGTCAGACATCAGGGCTGTGTTACAGTGTTAAAGTCAGACATCAGGGCTGTATCAGGGCTGTGTTACAGTGTTAAAGTCAGACATCAGGGCTGTGTTACAGTGTTAAAGTCAGACATCAGGACTGTATCAGGGCTGTGTTACAGTGTTAAAGTCAGACATCAGGACTGTGTTACAGTGTTAAAGTCAGACATCAGGGCTGTATCAGGGCTGTGTTACAGTGTTACAGTCAGACATCAGGGCTGTGTTACAGTGTTAAAGTCAGACATCAGGACTGTATCAGGACTGTGTTACAGTGTTAAAGTCAGACATCAGGGCTGTGTTACAGTGTTAAAGTCAGACATCAGACTGTGTTACAGTGTTAAAGTCAGACATCAGGGCTGTGTTACAGTGTTATCAGGATCTGTGTTACAGTGTTAAAGTCAGACATCAGGGTATCTGTGTTACAGTGTTAAAGTCAGACTGTATCAGGACTGTGTTACAGTGTTAAAGACATCAGACATCAGGCTGTGTTACAGTGTTAAAGTCAGACATCAGGACTGTGTTACAGTGTTAAAGTCAGACATCAGGGCTGTGTTACAGTGTTAAAGTCAGGGCTGTGTTACTCAGGGCTGTATCAGGGCTGTGTTACAGTGTTAAAGTCAGACATCAGGACTGTGTTACAGTGGTAAAGTCAGACATCAGGACTGTGTTACAGTGTTAAAGTCAGACATCAGGGCTGTATCAGGGCTGTGTTACAGTGTTAAAGTCAGACATCAGGGCTGTATCAGGGCTGTGTTACAGTGTTAAAGTCAGACATCAGGGCTGTATCAGGGCTGTGTTACAGTGTTAAAGTCAGACATCAGGACTGTATCAGGACTGTGTTACAGTGTTAAAGTCAGACATCAGGGCTGTGTTACAGTGTTAAAGATAGATAATGTATTGTCCTGCCTGTTTGAGACAGTCTGATAATAGATAATGTATTGTCCTGCCTGTCTGAAACAGTCTGATAATAGATAATGTATTTTCCTGCCTGTCTGAAACAGTCTGATAATAGATAATGTATTTTCCTGCCTGTCTGAAACAGTCTGATAATAGATAATGTATTTTCCTGCCTGTCTGAAACAGTCTGATAATAGATAATGTATTTTCCTGCCTGTCTGAAACAGTCTGATAATAGATAATGTATTGTCCTCCCTGGCTGAAACAGTCTGATAATAGATAATGTATTGTCCTGCCTGTCTGAAACAGTCTGATAATAGATAATGTATTTTCCTGCCTGTCTGAAACAGTCTGATAGTAGATAATGTATTTTCCTGCCTGTCTGAAACAGTCTGATAATAGATAATGTATTTTCCTGCCTGTCTGAAACAGTCTGATAATAGATAATGTATTTTCCTGCCTGTCTGAAACAGTCTGATAATAGATAATGTATTTTCCTGCCTGTCTGAAACAGTCTGATAATAGATAATGTATTTTCCTGCCTGTCTGAAACAGTCTGATAATAGATAATGTATTGTCCTGCCTGTCTGAAACAGTCTGATAATAGATAATGTATTGTCCTGCCTGTCTGAAACAGTCTGATAATAGATAATGTATTGTCCTGCCTGTCTGAAACAGTCTGATAATAGATAATGTATTGTCCTGCCTGTCTGAAACAGTCTGATAATAGATAATGTATTGTCCTGCCTGTCTGAAACAGTCTGATAATAGATAATGTATTGTCCTCCCTGGCTGAGTCAGTCTGATAGTAGATAATGTATTGTCCTGCCTGTTTGAAACAGTCTGATAATAGATAATGTATTGTCCTCCCTGGCTGAGACAGTCTGATAATAGATAATGTATTGTCCTGCCTGTCTGAAACAGTCTGATAATAGATAATGTATTGTCCTCCCTGTCTGAGACAGTCTGATAATAGATAATGTATTGTCCTCCCTGGCTGAGACAGTCTGATAATAGATAATGTATTGTCCTCCCTGTCTGAAACAGTCTGATAATAGATAATGTATTGTCCTCCCTGGCTGAAACA
This sequence comes from Oncorhynchus keta, assembly GCF_023373465.1. Classification (NCBI taxonomy): domain Eukaryota; kingdom Metazoa; phylum Chordata; class Actinopteri; order Salmoniformes; family Salmonidae; genus Oncorhynchus; species Oncorhynchus keta. Next base: position 104,690 of record NW_026290934.1, on the reverse strand, counting down.
GTCTGATAATAGATAATGTATTGTCCTCCCTGTCTGAAACAGTCTGATAATAGATAATGTATTGTCCTGCCTGTCTGAAACAGTCTGATAATAGATAATGTATTTTCCTGCCTGTCTGAAACAGTCTGATAATAGATAATGTATTGTCCTGCCTGTCTGAAACAGTCTGATAATAGATAATGTATTTTCCTGCCTGTCTGAAACAGTCTGATAATAGATAATGTATTGTCCTCCCTGGCTGAAACAGTCTGATAATAGATAATGTATTGTCCTCCCTGTCTGAAACAGTCTGATAATAGATAATGTATTGTCCTGCCTGTCTGAAACAGTCTGATAATAGATAATGTATTGTCCTGCCTGTCTGAAACAGTCTGATAATAGATAATGTATTGTCCTCCCTGTCTGAAACAGTCTGATAATAGATAATGTATTGTCCTGCCTGTCTGAAACAGTCTGATAATAGATAATGTATTGTCCTGCCTGTCTGAAACAGTCTGATAATAGATAATGTATTGTCCTGCCTGTCTGAAACAGTCTGATAATAGATAATGTATTGTCCTGCCTGTCTGAAACAGTCTGATAATAGATAATGTATTGTCCTCCCTGTCTGAAACAGTCTGATAATAGATAATGTATTGTCCTGCCTGTCTGAAACAGTCTGATAATAGATAATGTATTGTCCTGCCTGTCTGAAACAGTCTGATAATAGATAATGTATTGTCCTGCCTGGCTGAGACAGTCTGATAATAGATAATGTATTGTCCTGCCTGTCTGAAACAGTCTGATAGTAGATAATGTATTGTCCTGCCTGGCTGAAACAGTCTGATAATAGATAATGTATTGTCCTGCCTGGCTGAAACAGTCTGATAATAGATAATGTATTGTCCTGCCTGTCTGAAACAGTCTGATAATAGATAATGTATTGTCCTGCCTGTCTGAAACAGTCTGATAATAGATAATGTATTGTCCTCCCTGTCTGAAACAGTCTGATAATAGATAATGTATTGTCCTGCCTGTCTGAAACAGTCTGATAATAGATAATGTATTGTCCTCCCTGGCTGAGACAGTCTGATAATAGATAATGTATTGTCCTGCCTGGCTGAGACAGTCTGATAATAGATAATGTATTGTCCTCCCTGGCTGAAACAGTCTGATAATAGATAATGTATTGTCCTGCCTGTCTGAAACAGTCTGATAATAGATAATGTATTGTCCTCCCTGTCTGAAACAGTCTGATAATAGATAATGTATTGTCCTGCCTGGCTGAAACAGTCTGATAATAGATAATGTATTGTCCTCCCTGGCTGAAACAGTCTGATAATAGATAATGTATTGTCCTGCCTGTTTGAGTCAGTCTGATAGTAGATCATGTATTTTCCTGCCTGTCTGAAACAGTCTGATAATAGATAATGTATTGTCCTGCCTGTTTGAGTCAGTCTGATAGTAGATCATGTATTTTCCTGCCTGTCTGAAACAGTCTGATAATAGATAATGTATTGTCCTCCCTGGCTGAAACAGTCTGATAATAGATAATGTATTGTCCTGCCTGTCTGAAACAGTCTGATAATAGATAATGTATTGTCCTGCCTGGCTGAAACAGTCTGATAATAGATAATGTATTGTCCTCCCTGGCTGAAACAGTCTGATAATAGATAATGTATTGTCCTGCCTGTTTGAGTCAGTCTGATAGTAGATCATGTATTTTCCTGCCTGTCTGAAACAGTCTGATAATAGATAATGTATTGTCCTGCCTGTTTGAGTCAGTCTGATAGTAGATCATGTATTTTCCTGCCTGTCTGAAACAGTCTGATAATAGATAATGTATTGTCCTCCCTGGCTGAAACAGTCTGATAATAGATAATGTATTGTCCTCCCTGTCTGAAACAGTCTGATAATAGATAATGTATTGTCCTCCCTGTCTGAAACAGTCTGATAATAGATAATGTATTGTCCTCCCTGTCTGAAACAGTCTGATAATAGATAATGTATTGTCCTCCCTGGCTGAGACAGTCTGATAATAGATAATGTATTGTCCTCCCTGGCTGAAACAGTCTGATAATAGATAATGTATTGTCCTCCCTGTCTGAAACAGTCTGATAATAGATAATGTATTGTCCTCCCTGTCTGAAACAGTCTGATAATAGATAATGTATTGTCCTCCCTGTCTGAAACAGTCTGATAATAGATAAT
>NW_026290934.1:87500-97500 GCF_023373465.1 Oncorhynchus keta | reverse complement strand
AGGCAGGTAGCAGGGTGGTGTAGTGAGGAGGCAGAGTTAAGGCAGGTAGCAGGGTGGTGAGGAGGCAGAGTTAAGGCAGGTAGCAGGGTGGTGTAGTGAGGAGGCAGAGTTAAGGCAGGTAGCAGGGTGGTGAGGAGGCAGAGTTAAGGCAGGTAGCAGGGTGGTGAGGAGGCAGAGTTAAGGCAGGTAGCAGGTAGCAGGGTGGTGTAGTGAGGAGGCAGAGTTAAGGCAGGTAGCAGGGTAGTGAGGAGAGGCAGAGTTAAGGCAGGTAGCAGGGTGGTGTAGTGAGGAGGCAGAGTTAAGGCAGGTAGCAGGGTGGTGAGGAGGCAGAGTTAAGGCAGGTAGCAGGGTAGTGAGGAGGCAGAGTTAAGGCAGGTAGCAGGGTGGTTTAGTGAGGAGGCAGAGTTAAGGCAGGTAGCAGGGTGGTGAGAGGAGGCAGAGTTAAGGGGTAGCAGGGTGGTGAGGAGGCAGAGTTAAGGCAGGTAGCAGGGTGGTTTAGTGAGGAGGCAGAGTTAAGGCAGGTAGCAGGGTGGTGAGGAGGCAGAGTTAAGGCAGGTAGCAGGGTGGTGAGGAGGCAGAGTTAAGGCAGGTAGCAGGTAGCAGGGGGTGGTGTAGTGAGGAGGCAGAGTTAAGGCAGGTAGCAGGGTAGTGAGGAGGCAGAGTTAAGGCAGGTAGCAGGGTGGTGTAGTGAGGAGGCAGAGTTAAGGCAGGTAGCAGGGTGGTGAGGAGGCAGAGTTAAGGCAGGTAGCAGGGTGGTGAGGAGGCAGAGTTAAGGCAGGTAGCAGGGTGGTTTAGTGAGGAGGCAGAGTTAAGGCAGGTAGCAGGGTGGTGAGGAGGCAGAGTTAAGGCAGGTAGCAGGGTGGTGAGGAGGCAGAGTTAAGGCAGGTAGCAGGGTGGTGTAGTGAGGAGGCAGAGTTCAGGCAGGTAGCAGGTAGCAGGGTGGTGTAGTGAGGAGGCAGAGTTAAGGCAGGTAGCAGGTAGCAGGGTGGTGTAGTGAGGAGGCAGAGTTAAGGCGGGTAGCAGGGTGGTGAGGAGGCAGAGTTAAGGCAGCAGGGTGGTGAGGAGGCTGAGTTAAGGCAGGTAGCAGGGTGGTGTAGGAGGAGGCAGAGTTCAGGCAGGTAGCAGGTAGCAGGGTGGTGTAGTGAGGGAGGCAGAGTTAAGGCAGGTAGCAGGGTAGTGAGGAGGCAGAGTTAAGGCAGGTAGCAGGGTGGTGTAGTGAGGAGGCAGAGTTAAGGCAGGTAGCAGGGTGGTGAGGAGGCAGAGTTAAGGCAGGTAGCAGGGTAGTGAGGAGGCAGAGTTAAGGCAGGTAGCAGGGTGGTTTAGTGAGGAGGCAGGCAGTTAAGGCAGGTAGCAGGGGTGGTGAGGAGGCAGAGTTAAGGCAGGTAGCAGGGGTGGAGGAGGCAGAGTTAAGGCAGGTAGCAGGGTGGTTTAGTGAGGAGGCAGAGTTAAGGCAGGTAGCAGGGTGGTGAGTGAGGAGGCAGAGTTAAGGCAGGTAGCAGGGTGGTGAGGAGGAGGCAGAGTTAAGGCAGGTAGCAGGTAGCAGGGTGGTGTAGTGAGGAGGCAGAGTTAAGGCAGGTAGCAGGGTAGTGAGGAGGCAGAGTTAAGGCAGGTAGCAGGGTGGTGTAGTGAGGAGGCAGAGTTAAGGCAGGTAGCAGGGTGGTGAGGAGGCAGAGTTAAGGCAGGTAGCAGGGTAGTGAGAGAGAGGCAGAGTTAAGGCAGGTAGCAGGGTGGTTTAGTGAGGAGGCAGAGTTAAGGCAGGTAGCAGGGTGGTGAGGAGGCAGAGTTAAGGCAGGTAGCAGGGTGGTGAGGAGGCAGAGTTAAGGCAGGTAGCAGGGTGGTGTAGTGAGGAGGCAGAGTTCAGGCAGGTAGCAGGTAGCAGGGTGGTGTAGTGAGGAGGCAGAGTTAAGGCAGGTAGCAGGTAGCAGGGGTGGTGTAGTGAGGAGGCAGAGTTAAGGCGGGTAGCAGGGTGGTGAGGAGGCAGAGTTAAGGCAGGTAGCAGGGTGGTGAGGCAGCAGAGTTAAGGCAGGTAGCAGGGTGGTGTAGTGAGGAGGCAGAGTTCAGGCAGGTAGCAGGTAGCAGGGTGGTGTAGTGAGGAGGCAGAGTTAAGGCAGGTAGCAGGTAGCAGGGTGGTGTAGTGAGGAGGCAGAGTTAAGGCAGGTAGCAGGGTGGTGTAGTGAGGAGGCAGAGTTAAGGCAGGTAGCAGGTAGCAGGGTGGTGTAGTGAGGAGGCAGAGTTAAGGCAGGTAGCAGGGGTGGTGTAGTGAGGAGGCAGAGTTAAGGCAGGTAGCAGGGTGGTGTAGTGAGGAGGCAGAGTTAAGGCAGGTAGCAGGGTGGTGTAGTGAGGAGGCAGAGTTAAGGCAGGTAGCAGGGTGGTGTAGTGAGGAGGCAGAGTTAAGGCAGGTAGCAGGGTGGTGTGGTGTAGTGAGGCAGAGTTAAGGCAGGTAGCAGGGTGGTGTAGTGAGGAGGCAGAGTTAAGGCAGGTAGCAGGGGGTGAGGAGGCAGAGTTAAGGCAGGTAGCAGGGTAGTGAGGAGGCAGCAGAGTTAAGGCAGGTAGCAGGTAGCAGGTAGCAGGGGGTGGTGTAGTGAGGAGGCAGAGTTAAGGCAGGTAGCAGGGTGGTGTAGTGAGGAGGCAGAGTTAAGGCAGGTAGCAGGGTGGTGTAGTGAGGAGGCAGAGTTAAGGCAGGTAGCAGGTAGCAGGGTGGTGTAGTGAGGAGGCAGAGTTAAGGCAGGTAGCAGGTAGCAGGGTGGTGTAGTGAGGAGGCAGAGTTAAGGCAGGTAGCAGGGTGGTGAGGAGGCAGAGTTAAGGCAGGTAGCAGGGTGGTGTAGTGAGGAGGCAGAGTTAAGGCAGGTAGCAGGGTGGTGAGGAGGCAGAGTTAAGGCAGGTAGCAGGGTGGTGTAGTGAGGAGGCAGAGTTAAGGCAGGTAGCAGGGTGGTGTAGTGAGGAGGCAGAGTTCAGGCAGGTAGCAGGGTGGTGAGGAGGCAGAGTTAAGGCAGGTAGCAGGGTGGTGTAGTGAGGAGGCAGAGTTAAGGCAGGTAGCAGGGTGGTGTAGTGAGGAGGCAGAGTTAAGGCAGGTAGCAGGTAGCAGGGTGGTGTAGTGAGGAGGCAGAGTTAAGGCAGGTAGCAGGGTGGTGTAGTGAGGAGGCAGAGTTAAGGCAGGTAGCGTGGTGGTGTAGTGAGGAGCAGCAGAGTTAAGGCAGGTAGCAGGGTGGTGTAGTGAGGAGGCAGAGTTAAGGCAGGTAGCAGGTAGCAGGGTGGTGTAGTGAGGAGGCAGAGTTAAGGCAGGTAGCAGGGTGGTGTAGTGAGGAGGCAGAGTTAAGGCAGGTAGCAGGTAGCAGGGTGGTGTAGTGAGGAGGCAGAGTTAAGGCAGGTAGCAGGTAGCAGGGTGGTGTAGTGAGGAGGCAGAGTTAAGGCAGGTAGCAGGTAGCAGGGTGGTGTAGTGAGGAGGCAGAGTTAAGGCAGGTAGCAGGGTGGTGAGGAGGCAGAGTTAAGGCAGGTAGCAGGTAGCAGGGTGGTGTAGTGAGGAGGCAGAGTTAAGGCAGGTAGCAGGTAGCAGGGTGGTGTAGTGAGGAGGCAGAGTTAAGGCAGGTAGCAGGGTGGTGTAGTGAGGAGGCAGAGTTAAGGCAGGTAGCAGGGTGGTGTAGTGAGGAGGCAGAGTTAAGGCAGGTAGCAGGGTGGTGAAGTGAGGAGGCAGAGTTAAGGCAGGTAGCAGGTAGCAGGGTGGTGTAGTGAGGAGGCAGAGTTAAGGGGTGGTGTAGTGAGGAGGCAGAGTAGCAGGTAGCAGGGTGGTGTAGTGAGGAGGCAGAGTTAAGGCAGGTAGCAGGGTGGTGTAGTGAGGAGGCAGAGTTAAGGCAGGTAGCAGGTAGCAGGGTGGTGTAGGTGAGGAGGCAGAGTTAAGGCAGGTAGCAGGGTGGTGAGGAGGAGCAGAGTTAAGGCAGGTAGCAGGTAGCAGGGTGGTGTAGTGAGGAGGCAGAGTTAAGGCAGGTAGCAGGTAGCAGGGTGGTGTAGTGAGGAGGCAGAGTTAAGGCAGGTAGCAGGGTGGTGTAGTGAGGAGGCAGAGTTAAGGCAGGTAGCAGGGTGGTGTAGTGAGGAGGCAGAGTTAAGGCAGGTAGCAGGGGGTGGTGTAGTGAGGAGGCAGAGTTAAGGCAGGTAGCAGGGTGGTGTAGTGAGGAGGCAGAGTTAAGGCAGGTAGCAGGTAGCAGGGTGGTGAGGAGGCAGAGTTAAGGCAGGTAGCAGGGTGGTGTAGTGAGGAGGCAGAGTTAAGGCAGGTAGCAGGGTGGTGTAGTGAGGAGGCAGAGTTAAGGCAGGTAGCAGGTAGCAGGGTGGTGTAGTGAGGAGGCAGAGTTAAGGCAGGTAGCAGGGTGGTGTAGTGAGGAGGCAGAGTTAAGGCAGGTAGCAGGGTGGTGTAGTGAGGAGGCAGTGTTAAGGCAGGTAGCAGGTAGCAGGGTGGTGAGGAGGCAGAGTTAAGGCAGGTAGCAGGTAGTGGTGGTGTAGGGAGGCAGTGTTAAGGCAGGTAGCAGGTAGCAGGGTGGTGAGAGGCAGAGTTAAGGCAGGTAGCAGGGTGGTGTAGTGAGGAGGCAGAGTTAAGGCAGGTAGCAGGGTGGTGTGGAGGCAGAGTTAAGGCAGGTAGCAGGGTGGTGTAGTGAGGAGGCAGAGTTAAGGCAGGTAGCAGGGTGGTGTAGTGAGGAGGCAGAGTTAAGGCAGGAGCAGGGTGGTGAGGAGGCAGAGTTAAGGCAGGTAGCAGGTAGCAGGGTGGTGTAGTGAGGAGGCAGAGTTAAGGCAGGTAGCAGGTAGGGGTGGTGTAGTGAGGAGGCAGAGTTAAGGCAGGTAGCAGGGTGGTGTAGTGAGGAGGCAGAGTTAAGGCAGGTAGCAGGGTGGTGTAGTGAGGAGGCAGAGTTAAGGCAGGTAGCAGGGTGGTGTAGTGAGGAGGCAGAGTTCAGGCAGGTAGCAGGGTGGGGTGGTGTAGTGAGGAGGCAGTGTTCAGGCAGGTAGCAGGGTGGTGAGGAGGCAGAGTTAAGGCAGGTAGCAGGGTGGTGTAGTGAGGAGGCAGAGTTAAGGCAGGTAGCAGGGTGGTGTAGTGAGGAGGCAGGGTTAAGGCAGGTAGCAGGTAGCAGGGTGGTGTAGTGAGGAGGCAGAGTTAAGGCAGGTAGCAGGTAGCAGGGTGGTGTAGTGAGGAGGCAGAGTTAAGGCAGGTAGCAGGGTGGTGTAGTGAGGAGGCAGTGTTAAGGCAGGTAGCAGGTAGCAGGGTGGTGTAGTGAGGAGGCAGAGTTAAGGCAGGTAGCAGGGTGGTGTAGTGAGGAGGCAGAGTTAAGGCAGGTAGCAGGGTGGTGTAGTGAGGAGGCAGTGTTAAGGCAGGTAGCAGGGTGGTGAAGGAGGCAGAGTGGCAGGAGGCAGAGTTAAGGCAGGTAGCAGGTAGCAGGGTGGTGTAGTGAGGAGGCAGAGTTAAGGCAGGTAGCAGGTAGCAGGGTGGTGTAGTGAGGAGGCAGAGTTAAGGCAGGTAGCAGGGTGGTGTAGTGAGGAGGCAGAGTTAAGGCAGGTAGCAGGTAGCAGGGTGGTGTAGTGAGGAGGCAGAGTTAAGGCAGGTAGCAGGGTGGTGAGGAGGCAGAGTTAAGGCAGGTAGCAGGTAGCAGGGTGGTGTAGTGAGGAGGCAGAGTTAAGGCAGGTAGCAGGTAGCAGGGTGGTGTAGTGAGGAGGCAGAGTTAAGGCAGGTAGCAGGGTGGTGTAGGAGAGGAGGCAGAGTTAAGGCAGGTAGCAGGGTGGTGTAGTGAGGAGGCAGAGTTAAGGCAGGTAGCAGGGTGGTGTAGTGAGGAGGCAGAGTTAAGGCAGGTAGCAGGGTGGTGTGAGGAGGCAGAGAAGGCAGAGTTAAGGCAGGTAGCAGGTAGCAGGGTGGTGTGAGGAGGCAGAGTTAAGGCATGTAGCAGGGTGGTGTAGTGAGGAGGCAGAGTTAAGGCAGGTAGCAGGGTGGTGTAGTGAGGAGGCAGAGTTAAGGCAGGTAGCAGGGTGGTGTAGTGAGGGGAGGCAGAGTTAAGGCAGGTAGCAGGGTGGTGTAGTGAGGAGGCAGTGTTAAGGCAGGTAGCAGGTAGCAGGGTGGTGTAGTGGAGGAGCAGGGTAGGCAGAGTTAAGGCAGGTAGCAGGGTGGTGTAGTGAGGAGGCAGAGTTAAGGCAGGTAGCAGGTAGCAGGGTGGTGGTGTAGTGAGGAGGCAGTGTTAAGGCAGGTAGCAGGTGGTGTAGTGAGGGAGGCAGGGTGGTGAGGAGTGAGGAGGCAGAGTTAAGGCAGGTAGCAGGGTGGTGTAGTGAGGAGGCAGAGTTAAGGCAGGTAGCAGGGTGGTGAGGAGGCAGAGTTAAGGCAGGTAGCAGGGTGGTGTAGTGAGGAGGCAGAGTTAAGGCAGGTAGCAGGGTGGTGTAGTGAGGAGGCAGAGTTAAGGCAGGGAGCAGGGTGGTGAGGGGAGGCAGAGTTAAGGCAGGTAGCAGGTAGCAGGGTGGTGTGTAGTGAGGAGGCAGAGTTAAGGCAGGTAGCAGGTAGCAGGGTGGTGTAGTGAGGAGGCAGAGTTAAGGCAGGTAGCAGGGTGGTGTAGTGAGGAGGCAGAGTTAAGGCAGGTAGCAGGGTGGTGTAGTGAGGAGGCAGAGTTAAGGCAGGTAGCAGGGTGGTGTAGTGAGGAGGCAGAGTTAAGGCAGGTAGCAGGGTGGTGTAGTGAGGAGGCAGAGTTAAGGCAGGTAGCAGGTAGTGTAGTGAGGAGGCAGAGTTAAGGCAGGTAGCAGGGTGGTGTAGTGAGGAGGCAGAGTTAAGGCAGGTAGCAGCAGGGTGGTGTAGTGAGGGAGGCAGAGTTAAGGCAGGTAGCAGGTAGCAGGGTAGGTGTAGTGAGGAGGCAGAGTTAAGGCAGGTAGCAGGGGTGGTGTAGTAAGGAGGCAGAGTTAAGGCAGGTAGCAGGGTGGTGTAGTGAGGAGGCAGAGTTAAGGCAGGTAGCAGGGTGGTGTAGTGAGGAGGCAGAGTTAAGGCAGGTAGCAGGTAGCAGGGTGGTGTAGTGAGGAGGCAGAGTTAAGGCAGGTAGCAGGGTGGTGTAGTGAGGAGGCAGAGTTAAGGCAGGTAGCAGGGTGGTGAGAGGAGGCAGAGTTAAGGCAGGTAGCAGGGTGGTGTAGTGAGGAGGCAGAGTTAAGGCAGGTAGCAGGTAGCAGGGTGGTGTAGTGAGGAGGCAGAGTTAAGGCAGGTAGCAGGGTGGTGTAGTGAGGAGGCAGAGTTAAGGCAGGTAGCAGGGTGGTGTAGTGAGGAGGCAGAGTTAAGGCAGGTAGCAGGGTGGTGTAGTGAGGAGGCAGAGTTAAGGCAGGTAGCAGGGTGGTGTAGTGAGGAGGCAGAGTTAAGGCAGGTAGCAGGGTGGTGAGGAGGCAGAGTTAAGGCAGGTTAGGCAGGTAGCAGGGTGGTGTAGTGAGGAGGCAGAGTTAAGGCAGGTAAGGCAGGGTGGTGTAGCAGGAGGCAGAGTTAAGGCAGGTAGCAGGGTGGTGTAGTGAGGAGGCAGAGTTAAGGCAGGTAGCAGGGTGGTGTAGGAGGCAGGATTAAGGCAGGTAGGCAGAGTTAAGGCAGGTAGCAGGGTGGTGTAGTGAGGAGGCAGAGTTAAGGCAGGTAGCAGGGTGGTGTAGTGAGGAGGCAGAGTTAAGGCAGGTAGCAGGGTGGTGTAGTGAGGAGGCAGAGTTAAGGCAGGTAGCAGGTAGCAGGGTGGTGTAGAGGAGGCAGAGTTAAGGCAGGTAGCAGGGTGGTGTAGTGAGGAGGCAGAGTTAAGGCAGGTAGCAGGGTGGTGTAGTGAGGAGGCAGAGTTAAGGCAGGTAGCAGGGTGGTGTAGTGAGGAGGCAGAGTTAAGGCAGGTAGCAGGGTGGTGTAGTGAGGAGGCAGTGTTAAGGCAGGTAGCAGGTAGCAGGGTGGTGTAGTGAGGAGGCAGAGTTAAGGCAGGTAGCAGGTAGCAGGAGAGGCAGAGTTAAGGCAGGTGTTGGTGTAGGAGGCAGAGTTAAGGCAGGTAGCAGAGTAGCAGGGCAGGTGGTGTGTTGAGGAGGCAGTGTTAAGGCAGGTAGCAGGTAGCAGGGTGGTGAGGAGGCAGAGTTAAGGCAGGTAGCAGGGTGGTGTAGTGAGGAGGCAGAGTTAAGGCAGGTAGCAGGGTGGTGAGGAGGCAGAGTTAAGGCAGGTAGCAGGGTGGTGTAGTGAGGAGGCAGAGTTAAGGCAGGTAGCAGGGTGGTGTAGTGAGGAGGCAGAGTTAAGGCAGGTAGCAGGGTGGTGTAGTGAGGAGGCAGAGTTAAGGCAGGTAGCAGGGTGGTGTAGTGAGGAGGCAGAGTTAAGGCAGGTAGCAGGTAGCAGGGTGGTGTAGTGAGGAGGCAGAGTTAAGGCAGGTAGCAGGGTGGTGTAGTGAGGAGGCAGAGTTAAGGCAGGTAGCAGGGTGGTGTAGTGAGGAGGCAGAGTTAAGGCAGGTAGCAGGGTGGTGTAGTGAGGAGGCAGAGTTAAGGCAGGTAGCAGGGTGGTGTAGTGAGGAGGCAGTGTTAAGGCAGGTAGCAGGTAGCAGGGTGGTGTAGTGAGGAGGCAGAGTTAAGGCAGGTAGCAGGTAGCAGGGTGTTGAGGAGGCAGAGTTAAGGCAGGTAGCAGGTAGCAGGTGGTGGTGTAGTGAGGAGGCAGTGTTAAGGCAGGTAGCAGGTAGCAGGGTGGTGAGGAGGCAGAGTTAAGGCAGGTAGCAGGGTGGTGTAGTGAGGAGGCAGAGTTAAGGCAGGTAGCAGGGTGGTGAGGAGGCAGAGTTAAGGCAGGTAGCAGGGTGGTGTAGTGAGGAGGCAGAGTTAAGGCAGGTAGCAGGGTGGTGTAGTGAGGAGGCAGGGTTAAGGCAGGTAGCAGGTAGCAGGGTGGTGTAGTGAGGAGGCAGAGTTAAGGCAGGTAGGGGGCAGGTAGCAGGGTAGGGGTGGTAGTGAGGAGGCAGAGTTAAGGCAGGTAGCAGGTAGCAGGGTGGTGTAGTGAGGAGGCAGAGTTAAGGCAGGTAGCAGGGTGGTGTAGTGAGGAGGCAGAGTTAAGGCAGGTAGCAGGGTGGTGTAGTGAGGAGGCAGAGTTAAGGCAGGTAGCAGGGTGGTGTAGTGAGGAGGCAGAGTTAAGGCAGGTAGCAGGGTGGTGTAGTGAGGAGGCAGAGTTAAGGCAGGTAGCAGGGTGGTGTAGTGAGGAGGCAGAGTTAAGGCAGGTAGCAGGGTGGTGTAGTGAGGAGGCAGAGTTAAGGCAGGTAGCAGGTAGCAGGGTGGTGTAGTGAGGAGGCAGAGTTAAGGCAGGTAGCAGGTAGCAGGGTGGTGTAGTGAGGAGGCAGAGTTAAGGCAGGGTAGGAGGCAGGTTAAGGCAGGTAGGTGTAGTGAGGAGGCAGAGTTAAGGCAGGTAGCAGGGTGGTGTAGTGAGGAGGCAGAGTTAAGGCAGGTAGCAGGGTGGTGTAGTGAGGAGGCAGAGTTAAGGCAGGTAGCAGGTAGCAGGGTGGTGTAGTGAGGAGGCAGAGTTAAGGCAGGTAGCAGGTAGCAGGGTGGTGTAGTGAGGAGGCAGAGTTAAGGCAGGTAGCAGGGTGGTGTAGTGAGGAGGCAGAGTTAAGGCAGGTAGCAGGGTGGTGAGTGAGGAGGCAGAGTTAAGGCAGGTAGCAGAGGTAGCAGGTGTAGTGAGGAGGCAGAGTTAAGGCAGGTAGCAGGTAGCAGGGTGGTGTAGTGAGGAGGCAGAGTTAAGGCAGGTAGCAGGGTGGTGTAGTGAGGAGGCAGAGTTAAGGCAGGTAGCAGGGTGGTGTAGTGAGGAGGCAGAGTTAAGGCAGGTAGCAGGGTGGTGTAGTGAGGAGGCAGAGTTAAGGCAGGTAGCAGGGTGGTGTAGTGAGGAGGCAGAGTTAAGGCAGGTAGCAGGGTGGTGTAGTGAGGAGGCAGAGTTAAGGCAGGTAGCAGGTAGCAGGGTGGTGTAGTGAGGAGGCAGAGTTAAGGCAGGTAGCAGGGTGGTGTAGTGAGGAGGCAGAGTTAAGGCAGGTAGCAG
>NW_026290934.1:7500-80000 GCF_023373465.1 Oncorhynchus keta | reverse complement strand
CAACCAGAACGTGGTGAGGTGATGGTGTAATGTCTCTGTCACACAGCCATGGGAAATGAGCTGAATTCAACCAGAACGTGGTGAGGTGATGGTGTAATGTCTCTGTCACACAGCCATGGGAAATGAGCTGAATTCAACCAGAACGTGGTGAGGTGATGGTGTAATGTCTCTGTCACACAGCCATGGGAAATGAGCTGAATTCAACCAGAACGTGGTGAGGTGATGGTGTAATGTCTCTGTCACACAGCCCTGGGAAATGAGCTGAATTCAACCAGAACGTGGTGAGGTGATGGTGTAATGTCTCTGTCACACAGCCATGGGAAATGAGCTGAATTCAACCAGAACGTGGTGAGGTGTTGGTGTAATGTCTCTGTCACACAGCCCTGGGAAATGAGCTGAATTCAACCAGAACGTGGTGAGGTGTTGGTGTAATGTCTCTGTCACACAGCCCTGGGAAATGAGCTGAATTCAACCAGAAGGTGGTGAGGTGATGGTGTAATGTCTCTGTCACACAGCCCTGGGAAATGAGCTGAATTCAACCAGAACGTGGTGATGTGTTGGTGTAATGTCTCTGTCACACAGCCATGGGAAATGAGCTGAATTCAACCAGAACGTGGTGATGTGTTGGTGTAATATCTCTTGTTGAACGTGGTGAAGGACTCTACTAGGTTTAGTTGTTGGGTTTATTTCCAGCTGAAGTCAAGGTGTCTAGTTGTGGTTCAGAGACCTACTGAAACTCTACTAGGTTTAGTTGTTGGGTTTATTTCCAGCTGAAGTCAAGGCGTCTAGTTGTGGTTCAGAGACCTACTGAAACTCTACTAGGTTTAGATGTTGGGTTTATTTCCAGCTGAAGTCAAGGTGTCTAGTTGTGGTTCAGAGACCTACTGAAACTCTACTAGGTTTAGTTGTTGGGTTTATTTCCAGCTGAAGTCAAGGCGTCTAGTTGTGGTTCAGAGACCTACTGAAACTCTACTAGGTTTAGATGTTGGGTTTATTTCCAGCTGAAGTCAAGGTGTCTAGTTGTGGTTCAGAGACCTACTGAAACTCTACTAGGTTTAGTTGTTGGGTTTATTTCCAGCTGAAGTCAAGGCGTCTAGTTGTGGTTCAGAGACCTACTGAAACTCTACTAGGTTTAGTTGTTGTTGGGTTTATTTCCAGCTGAAGTCAAGGTGTGTAGTTGTGGTTCAGAGACCTACTGAAACTCTACTAGGTTTAGTTGTTGGGTTTATTTCCAGCTGAAGTCAAGGCGTCTAGTTGTGGTTCAGAGACCTACTGAAACTCTACTAGGTTTAGTTGTTGTTGGGTTTATTTCCAGCTGAAGTCAAGGTGTCTAGTTGTGGTTCAGAGACCTACTGAAACTCTACTAGGTTTAGTTGTTGGGTTTATTTCCAGCTGAAGTCAAGGCGTCTAGTTGTGGTTCAGAGACCTACTGAAACTCTACTAGGTTTAGTTGTTGTTGGGTTTATTTCCAGCTGAAGTCAAGGTGTGTAGTTGTGGTTCAGAGACCTACTGAAGCTCTACTAGGTTTAGTTGTTGGGTTTATTTTCAGCTGAAGTCAAGGCGTCTAGTTGTGGTTCAGAAGACAAAACAGAAAACATATCATCAGTGTCTCTGTGTCTCCTACAGACATCAAGGAGCTGATCTGGCAGCAGGGGTTTGGTTTGGTGCAGAATGGCTTTAACATCTTTGTAACGGATCCAGAGACAGGATTAGTGATGGTTCTTCTTTCATTCAAAACAAGACCAACGCTTGGTGGTGGTGGTGGGGGTGTCATCCATCTCTTATAGTTCACAGGATCCACATTTACCGTGAAGGACTGCCGTTAGTTTGCATCTTCTCGTTTTTATATTTTGATGTATGTCTATTTTTTTTTAATCGCATAGTTTCAGAAACTAGTTGGAGTAGAGGTCAGAAACTAGTTGGAGTAGAGGTCAGAAACTAGTTGGAGTAGAGGTCAGAAACTAGTTGGAGTAGAGGTCAGAAACTAGTTGGAGTAGAGGTCAGAAACTAGTTGGAGTAGAGGTCAGAAACTAGTTGGAGTAGAGGTCAGAAACTAGTTGGAGTAGAGGTCAGAAACTAGCTAGTTGGAGTAGAGGTCAGAAACTAGTTGGAGTAGAGGTCAGAAACTAGTTGGAGTAGAGGTCAGAAACTAGCTAGTTGGAGGAGAGGTCAGAAACTAGCTAGTTGGAGTAGAGGTCAGAATCTAGCTAGTTGGAGGAGAGGTCAGAATCTAGCTAGTTGGAGTAGAGGTCAGAATCTAGCTAGTTGGAGTAGAGGTCAGAAACTAGCTAGTTGGAGTAGAGGTCAGAATCTAGCTAGTTGGAGGAGAGGTCAGAATCTAGCTAGTTGGAGTAGAGGTCAGAATCTAGCTAGTTGGAGTAGAGGTCAGAAACTAGCTAGTTGGAGGAGAGGTCAGAATCTAGCTAGTTGGAGTAGAGGTCAGAATCTAGCTAGTTGGAGTAGAGGTCAGAAACTAGCTAGTTGGAGTAGAGGTCAGAAACTAGCTAGTTGGAGTAGAGGTCAGAAACTAGCTAGTTGGAGTAGAGGTCAGAAACTAGCTAGTTGGAGTAGAGGTCAGAAACTAGCTAGTTGGAGTAGAGGTCAGAAACTAGCTAGTTGGATTAGAGGTCAGAAACTAGCTAGTTGGAGTAGAGGTCAGAAACTAGCTAGTTGGAGTAGAGGTCAGAAACTAGCTAGTTGGAGTAGAGGTCAGAAACTAGCTAGTTGGAGTAGAGGTCAGAAACTAGCTAGTTGGAGTAGAGGTCAGAAACTAGCTAGTTGGAGTAGAGGTCAGAAACTAGCTAGTTGGAGTAGAGGTCAGAAACTAGCTAGTTGGAGTAGAGGTCAGAAACTAGCTAGTTGGAGTAGAGGTCAGAAACTAGTTGGAGTAGAGGTCAGAAACTAGTTGGAGTAGAGGTCAGAAACTAGCTAGTTGGAGTAGAGGTCAGAAACTAGCTAGTTGGAGTAGAGGTCAGAAACTAGCTAGTTGGAGTAGAGGTCAGAAACTAGTTGGAGTAGAGGTCAGAAACTAGTTGGAGTAGAGGTCAGAAACTAGTTGGAGTAGAGGTCAGAAACTAGTTGGAGTAGAGGTCAGAAACTAGCTAGTTGGAGTAGAGGTCAGAAACTAGCTAGTTGGAGTAGAGGTCAGAAACTAGCTAGTTGGATTATAGTGGTCAGAAACTAGTTGGAGTTGAGGTCAGAAACTAGTTGGAGTAGAGGTCAGAAACTAGCTAGTTGGAGTAGAGGTCAGAATCTAGCTAGTTGGAGTAGAGGTCAGAAACTAGCTAGTTGGAGTAGAGGTCAGAAACTAGCTAGTTGGAGTAGAGGTCAGAAACTAGCTAGTTGGAGTAGAGGTCAGAAACTAGCTAGTTGGAGTAGAGGTCAGAAACTAGCTAGTTGGAGTAGAGGTCAGAAACTAGCTAGTTGGAGTAGAGGTCAGAAACTAGTTGGAGTAGAGGTCAGAAACTAGTTGGAGTAGAGGTCAGAAACTAGCTAGTTGGAGTAGAGGTCAGAAACTAGCTAGTTGGAGTAGAGGTCAGAAACTAGCTAGTTGGAGTAGAGGTCAGAAACTAGTTGGAGTAGAGGTCAGAAACTAGTTGGAGTATAGGTCAGAAACTAGCTGGTTGGAGTAGAGGTCAGAAACTAGTTGGAGTAGAGGTCAGAAACTAGCTAGTTGGAGTAGAGGTCAGAAACTAGCTAGTTGGAGTAGAGGTCAGAAACTAGCTAGTTGGATTATAGTGGTCAGAAACTAGTTGGCTAGAGGTCAGAAACTAGTTGGAGTAGAGGTCAGAAACTAGCTAGTTGGAGTAGAGGTCAGAAACTAGCTAGTTGGAGTAGAGGTCAGAAACTAGCTAGTTGGAGTAGAGGTCAGAAACTAGTTGGAGTAGAGGTCAGAAACTAGTTGGAGTAGAGGTCAGAAACTAGCTAGTTGGAGTAGAGGTCAGAAACTAGCTAGTTGGAGTAGAGGTCAGAAACTAGCTAGTTGGAGTAGAGGTCAGAAACTAGCTAGTTGGAGTAGAGGTCAGAAACTAGTTAGTTGGAGTAGAGGAGTTAGAATATAGTTAGTTGGAGTAGAGGAGTTAGAATCTAGTTAGTTGGAGTAGAGGAGTTAGAATATAGTTAGTTGGAGTAGAGGAGTTAGAATCTAGTTAGTTGGAGTAGAGGGGTTAGAATCTAGTTAGTTGGAGTAGGGGAGTTATAATCTAGCTAGTTGGAGTAGAGGAGTTATAATCTAGTTAGTTGGAGTAGAGGAGTTAGAATCAAGTTAGTTGGAGTAGAGGAGTCAGAATCTAGTTAGTTGGAGTAGAGGAGTTAGAATATAGTTAGTTGGAGTAGAGGAGGTAGAATATAGTTAGTTGGAGTATAGGGGTCAGAAAGCAGACAGACGGCCTTGTCCTTGGCACCTCTCTTGGCAGAGCAGAGACATGGCACAACAGAAAGATGCCACCTCGCTGCGCCAACAGACCTGTTCCCTGGGCCCCTTGGCAACCACTCTGGAATCACGTTTACGTCCTGGGGGTGAGGGAGGAATGTGGACGTGATCATCACTCACTAATCACAGACTACCCTGAAACACTGACACACTGCTAATTACAGACAACAATAGCTCCGTCCCAGATACAACCTCGACTCCAGGGTGCTGCTCGAATCACAGTCATCATGTCCTCTGGGGTTTCCCTGCTCTCACAACCTTAGAACAGAACCACAACCCTTAGACCAGAACAACAACCCTTAGACCAGAACAACAACCCTTAGACCAGAACCACAACCCTTAGACCAGAACAACAACCCTTAGACCAGAACAACAACCCTTAGACCAGAACAACAACCCTTAGACCAGAACAACAACCCTTAGACCAGAACAACAACCCTTAGACCAGAACAACAACCCTTAGACCAGAACAACAACCCTTAGACCAGAACAACAACCCTTAGACCAGAACAACAACCCTTAGACCAGAACAACAACCCTTAGACCAGAACAACAACCCTTAGACCAGAACAACAACCCTTAGACCAGAACAACAACCCTTAGACCAGAACAACAACCCTTAGACCAGAACAACAACCCTTAGACCAGAACAACAACCCTTAGACCAGAACAACAACCCTTAGACCAGAACAACAACCCTTAGACCAGAACAACAACCCTTAGACCAGAACAACAACCCTTAGACCAGAACAACAACCCTTAGACCAGAACAACAACCCTTAGACCAGAACAACAACCCTTAGACCAGAACCACAACCCTTAGACCAGAACAACAACCCTTAGACCAGAACAACAACCCTTAGACCAGAACAACAACCCTTAGACCAGAACAACAACCCTTAGACCAGAACAACAACAACAACCCTTAGACCAGAACAACAACCCTTAGACCAGAACAACAACCCTTAGACCAGAACAACAACCCTTAGACCAGAACAACAACCCTTAGACCAGAACAACAACCCTTAGACCAGAACAACAACCGTTAGACCAGAACAACTACCCTTAGACCAGAACAACAACCCTTAGACCAGAACAACAACCCTTAGACCAGAACAACAACCCTTAGACCAGAACAACAACCCTTAGACCAGAACAACAACCCTTAGACCAGAACAACAACCCTTAGACCAGAACAACAACCCTTAGACCAGAACAACAACCCTTAGACCAGAACAACAACCCTTAGACCAGAACAACAACCCTTAGACCAGAACAACAACCCTTAGACCAGAACAACAACCCTTAGACCAGAACAACAACCCTTAGACCAGAACAACAACCCTTAGACAGAACTGTGTGTCCCTGGGAGAGCATCGATCACCCTGTCAGATTAAGTGAAACGTAGAACTCCCGTCCCACTAAATGAAATACACTCTGTGGCCAGTGAATGTGCCCATGCGTTCATTGAACCGTATCAATCAAATGTATTTATCGAGCCCTTCTTACATCAACCGATGTCACAAGATGCTGGACAGAAACCCAGCCTAAAAACCCCTCCAAACAGCAAGCAATGCAGATGTAGAAGCATGGTGCCTAGGAAAAAACTCCCTAGAAATATCAGTGGAAGCAACATTAACGAAGGAAGAGTTTGACTAAAGCAGACAGTATATT
The DNA here is from genome assembly GCF_023373465.1 of Oncorhynchus keta. Lineage (NCBI taxonomy): Eukaryota > Metazoa > Chordata > Actinopteri > Salmoniformes > Salmonidae > Oncorhynchus > Oncorhynchus keta. Next base: position 73,894 of record NW_026290934.1, on the reverse strand, counting down.
GTCTCTGTGAGGTGAGTACTACTACTCAACGGTGACATGTTCTCCAGACCCGGCGTTCATTAGCGACATAGCAGTTCCACCACAGCTGCAAGACGTCTGGTTGAGCTCTGTCAGGGTTTTAGACTGCCAGGCTGGCAGGAACAGAGTTTGATGCTCAGTCTGTGTCACCCAGAGCTGTTTTTGTCCTCGCAACACACAGAGTGGCATCATTTGCATGGGTTTGACACCCCCCGACGTCTCGTCTCCGTGCCCTCTCCGTGTCTGGCTGGTGGCGGCGCTGCCATCCGTGCCAATTAAAGGGGTGGACCAGGTGGCACCTCACAGGTGGTCTTATAATCCCTGTAAAGATCTCACTTCATTAAGGAATCTGTTTAATGTGGCCGTTGGCTGATTGATTAATCTCCCACGCCACAGTCTCAGATTATGCCAAGTTAGACCGTGATAAGACACAAGGTTGACCTATGTCACACGGAGAGGATGTTGTGTTGCCAGATCCAACGCGTTCAGGAGAAATAATGGTACACTTCAGGAAGAAACAGAATGCAAGTCTGCATGATGTTCACGAAGAGTCAAATGAGACGGTAGACAAAGATATTTATTCAGACTAAGAACGTTTTCTGTCTAATTATCTAATGTTTGGTCCTCCAATCTCAAAATTACAGTAGGATATACAGTAGAAAATACAGTAGGACATATAGTAGGATATACAGTATACAGTAGGACATACAGTAGGATATACATTAGGACATACAATAGGATATACAGTAGGATATACAGTATACAGTCGGACATACAGTAGGATATACAGTAGGAAATACAGTAAGATACAGTAGGAAATACAGTATACAGTAGATCATACAGTAGGATATACAGTAGGATATACAGTAGGACTTATAGTAGGACATACAGTAGGATATACAGTATACAGTAGATCATACAGTAGGCTATACAGTAGGACATACAGTAGGATATACAGTAGGACTTATAGTAGGACATACAGTAGGATATACAGTATACAGTAGGACATACAGTAGGATATACAGTAGGACATACAGTAGGATATACAGTAGGACATACAGTATACAGTAGGATATACAGTAGGAAATACAATAGGATATACAGTGGGACATACAGTAGTATATACAGTATTCAGTAGGTCATACACTAGGACATACGGTATGATATACAGTAGGACATACAGTAGGACATACAGTAGGACATACAGTAGGATATACAGTAGGACATGTAGTAGGACACAATAGGATATATAGTAGGACATGCAGTAGGACATACAATAGGATATACAATAGGATATACAAGTAGGACATACTGTACACAGTAGGACATATTGATCATCTAATAGCCAGGCATAACAAAGCAACAATATCAAGTTGGAAAATCTTAACCCTCATCTCTTAAATACAGTAAGTCTGTGCTGTAGGTGCCAGTAGACTGGGTTTACTAGATGTAATGTGTTAGGACTACTGTCAATGGTCTTTACAGTGTCATGTCTGTCATGGTATTTAACAATGAGCTGCTACAACTTGCCTTGGCAGACTCCAGACCACCCACACATCCTATCAGATGTGACATTTAGTTATAGTATTGGCCTCACTTGTTCTCTATAATTTTCCTCTCAGTATTACAGCTATTACCCTCCAAGGAGCCAGAGAGCCCTGCTGCACGTCGTTCCTCCTGGGGAGAGGCGTTGTGCCCCGGAGGGGCTGGGGTTCTGGTGTTGTGGTTAGATTAGTGAAACAGAGATAGACGAGTCAGAAATGTCAGACTTGGCTGACTAAGGCTTCTCCACTCCCAGAGATATGTACCATGTTTTAGTCTAGAGGCAGCAGAGATATGTACCATGTTTTAGTCTAGAGGCAGCAGAGATATGTACCATGTTTAAGGCTAGAGGCAGCAGAGATATGTACCATGTTTTAGTCTAGGGGCAGCAGAGATATGTACCATGTTTTAGTCTAGGGGCAGCGGAGATATGTACCATGTTTTAGTCTAGAGGCAGCAGAGATATGTACCATGTTTAAGGCTAGAGGCAGCAGAGATATGTACCATGTTTTAGTCTAGAGGCAGCAGAGATATGTACCATGTTTTAGTCTAGGGGCAGCGGAGATATGTACCATGTTTTAGCCTAGGGGCAGCAGAGATATGTACCATGTTTTAGGCTAGAGGCAGCAGAGATATGTACCATGTTTTAGTCTAGGGGCAGCAGAGATATGTACCATGTTTTAGTCTAGGGGCAGCAGAGATATGTACCATGTTTTAGTCTAGAGGCAGCAGAGATATGTACCATGTTTTAGTCTAGGGGCAGCAGAGATATGTACCATGTTTTAGTCTAGGGGCAGCAGAGATATGTACCATGTTTAAGGCTAGAGGCAGCAGAGATATGTACCATGTTTTAGCCTAGGGGCAGCAGAGATATGTACCATGTTTTAGTCTAGGGGCAGCAGAGATATGTACCATGTTTTAGGCTAGAGGCAGCAGAGATATGTACCATGTTTTAGTCTAGGGGCAGCAGAGATATGTACCATGTTTTAGTCTAGGGGCAGCAGAGATATGTACCATGTTTAAGGCTAGAGGCAGCAGAGATATGTACCATGTTTTAGTCTAGGGGCAGCAGAGATATGTACCATGTTTTAGTCTAGGGGCAGCAGAGATATGTACCATGTTTTAGTCTAGAGGCAGCAGCGGTATGTACCATATTTAAGGCTGTGGGTAGCAGCGATATGTACCATATTTAAGGCCGGGAGCAGCAGCGATATGTACCATATTTAAGGCCGGGGAAAGCAGAGATATGTACCATATTTAAGGCTAGAGGCAGCAGAGGTATGTACCATGTTTAAGGCTAGAGGCAGCAGAGGTATGTACCATGTTTAAGGGTAGAGGAAGCAGAGATATGTACCATGTTTAAGGCTGGGGAAAGCAGAGATGTGTACCATGTTTAAGGCTGGGGAAAGCATATATATGTACCATGTTTTAGTCTAGGGGTAGCAGAGATATGTACCATGTTTAAGGCTAGAGAAAGCAGAGATATGTACCATGTTTAAGGCTAGAGAAAGCAGAGATATGTACCATGTTTTAGTCTAGAGGCTGCAGAGATATGTACCATGTTTTAGTCTAGAGGCAGCAGAGGTATGTACCATGTTTAAGGCTAGAGGCAGCAGAGGTATGTACCATATTTAAGGCCAGGGGAAGCAGAGGTATGTACCATGTTTAAGGCTATAGGCAGCCGAGATATGTACCATGTTTAAGGCTAGAGGCAGCAGAGATATGTACCATGTTTAAGGCTATAGGCAGCCGAGATATGTACTGTATTTAAGGCCAGGGGAAGCAGAGATATGTACCATGTTTAAGGCTAGAGGCAGCAGAGATATGTACTATATTTAAGGCCAGGGGAAGCAGAGGTATGTACCGTGTTTAAGGCTAGAGGCAGCCGAGATATGTACTGTATTTAAGGCCGGGGGAAGCAGAGAATTCAATGTATCTCTTTTCCTGGGAGCAGGCTGTCAACGCCCAGCTCCAGTCAGAGAGACCAGTCCAGTACAGCTCCAGTCAGAGAGACCGGACCAATACAGCTCCAGTCAGAGAGACCGGTCCAGTACAGCTCCAGTCAGAGAGACCAGTCCAGTACAGCTCCAGTCAGAGAGACCGTTCCAGTACAGCTCCAGTCAGAGAGACCGTTCCAATACAGCTCCAGTCAGAGAGACCAGTCCAGTACAGCTCCAGTCAGAGAGACCAGTCCAATACAGCTCCAGTCAGAGAGACCGGACCAATACAGCTCCAGTCAGAGAGACCAGTACAGCTCCAGTCAGAGAGACCGGACCAATACAGCTCCAGTCAGAGAGACCAGTCCAGTACAGCTCCAGTCAGAGAGACCAGTACAGCTCCAGTCAGAGAGACCAGTCCAGTACAGCTCCAGTCAGAGAGACCAATACAGCTCCAGTCAGAGAGACCAGTCCAGTACAGCTCCAGTCAGAGAGACCAGTACAGCTCCAGTCAGAGAGACCAGTCCAGTACAGCTCCAGTCAGAGAGACCAGTCCAGTACAGCTCCAGTCAGAGAGACCGTTCCAGTACAGCTCCAGTCAGAGAGACCGTTCCAGTACAGCTCCAGTCAGAGAGACCGTTCCAGTACAGCTCCAGTCAGAGAGACCAGTCCAGTACAGCTCCAGTCAGAGAGACCAGTCCAGTACAGCTCCAGTCAGAGAGACCAGTCCAGTACAGCTCCAGTCAGAGAGACCAGTCCAGTACAGCTCCAGTCAGAGAGACCGTTCCAGTACAGCTCCAGTCAGAGAGACCAGTCCAGTACAGCTCCAGTCAGAGAGACCAGTCCAGTACAGCTCCAGTCAGAGAGACCGTTCCAGTACAGCTCCAGTCAGAGAGACCAGTCCAGTACAGCTCCAGTCAGAGAGACCAGTCCAGTACAGCTCCAGTCAGAGAGACCAGTCCAATACAGCTCCAGTCAGAGAGACCGGACCAATACAGCTCCAGTCAGAGAGACCAGTCCAGTACAGCTCCAGTCAGAGAGACCAGTCCAGTACAGCTCCAGTCAGAGAGACCAGTACAGCTCCAGTTAGAGAGACTAGTCCAGTACAGCTCCAGTCAGAGAGACCAGTACAGCTCCAGTCAGAGAGACCGTTCCAGTACAGCTCCAGTCAGAGAGACCAGTCCAGTACAGCTCCAGTCAGAGAGACCGTTCCAGTACAGCTCCAGTCAGAGAGACCAGTCCAATACAGCTCCAGTCAGAGAGACCAGTCCAGTACAGCTCCAGTCAGAGAGACCGGACCAGTACAGCTCCAGTCAGAGAGACCGTTCCAGTACAGCTCCAGTCAGAGAGACCAGTACAGCTCCAGTCAGAGAGACCGTTCCAGTACAGCTCCAGTCAGAGAGACCGTTCCAGTACAGCTCCAGTCAGAGAGACCAGTCCAGTACAGCTCCAGTCAGAGAGACCAGTCCAGTACAGCTCCAGTCAGAGAGACCGTTCCAGTACAGCTCCAGTCAGAGAGACCGTTCCAGTACAGCTCCAGTCAGAGAGACCAGTACAGCTCCAGTCAGAGAGACCGTTCCAGTACAGCTCCAGTCAGAGAGACTAGTACAGCTCCAGTCAGAGAGACCAGTACAGCTCCAGTCAGAGAGACCGTTCCAGTACAGCTCCAGTCAGAGAGACCAGTCCAGTACAGCTCCAGTCAGAGAGACCAGTCCAGTACAGCTCCAGTCAGAGAGACCAGTCCAGTACAGCTCCAGTCAGAGAGACCAGTCCAGTACAGCTCCAGTCAGAGAGACCGGTCCAGTACAGCTCCAGTCAGAGAGACCGGTCCAGTACAGCTCCAGTCAGAGAGACCAATACAGCTCCAGTCAGAGAGACAAGTCCAATACAGCTCCAGTCAGAGAGACCGGTCCAATACAGCTCCAGTCAGAGAGACCAGTCCAATACAGCTCCAGTCAGAGAGACCGTTCCAGTACAGCTCCAGTCAGAGAGACCAGTCCAGTACAGCTCCAGTCAGAGAGACCAGTCCAGTACAGCTCCAGTCAGAGAGACCAGTACAGTACAGCTCCAGTCAGAGAGACCAGTCCAATACAGCTCCAGTCAGAGAGACCGGTCCAATACAGCTCCAGTCAGAGAGACCGTTCCAGTACAGCTCCAGTCAGAGAGACCAGTCCAGTACAGCTCCAGTCAGAGAGACCAGTCCAGTACAGCTCCAGTCAGAGAGACCGGTCCAGTACAGCTCCAGTCAGAGAGACCAGTCCAGTACAGCTCCAGTCAGAGAGACCGTTCCAATACAGCTCCAGTCAGAGAGACCGTTCCAGTACAGCTCCAGTCAGAGAGACCAGTCCAGTACAGCTCCAGTCAGAGAGACCAGTCCAGTACAGCTCCAGTCAGAGAGACCGGTCCAGTACAGCTCCAGTCAGAGAGACCGGTCCAGTACAGCTCCAGTCAGAGAGACCAGTCCAATGTGTCCATACTGAGTACAGCTCCAGTCAGAGAGACCAGTCCAGTACAGCTCCAGTCAGAGAGACCGTTCCAGTACAGCTCCAGTCAGAGAGACCGTTCCAGTACAGCTCCAGTCAGAGAGACCAGTACAGCTCCAGTCAGAGAGACCGTTCCAGTACAGCTCCAGTCAGAGAGACCAGTACAGCTCCAGTCAGAGAGACCAGTACAGCTCCAGTCAGAGAGACCAGTACAGCTCCAGTCAGAGAGACCAGTACAGCTCCAGTCAGAGAGACCGTTCCAGTACAGCTCCAGTCAGAGAGACCGTTCCAATACAGATCCAGTCAGAGAGACCAGTCCAGTACAGCTCCAGTCAGAGAGACCAGTCCAGTACAGCTCCAGTCAGAGAGACCAGTCCAGTACAGCTCCAGTCAGAGAGACCAGTCCAGTACAGCTCCAGTCAAAGAGACCGGACCAATACAGCTCCAGTCAGAGAGACCGTTCCAGTACAGCTCCAGTCAGAGAGACCAGTCCAATACAGCTCCAGTCAGAGAGACCAGTACAGCTCCAGTCAGAGAGACCAGTCCAATACAGCTCCAGTCAGAGAGACCGGTCCAGTACAGCTCCAGTCAGAGAGACCATTCCAGTACAGCTCCAGTCAGAGAGACAAGTCCAGTACAGCTCCAGTCAGAGAGACCAGTCCAGTACAGCTCCAGTCAGAGAGACCGGTCCAGTACAGCTCCAGTCAGAGAGACCAGTCCAGTACAGCTCCAGTCAGAGAGACCGTTCCAATACAGCTCCAGTCAGAGAGACCAGTCCAGTACAGCTCCAGTCAGAGAGACCAGTCCAGTACAGCTCCAGTCAGAGAGACCAGTCCAGTACAGCTCCAGTCAGAGAGACCGGTCCAGTACAGCTCCAGTCAGAGAGACCGGTCCAGTACAGCTCCAGTCAGAGAGACCGGTCCAGTACAGCTCCAGTCAGAGAGACCAGTCCAGTACAGCTCCAGTCAGAGAGACCAGTCCAGTACAGCTCCAGTCAGAGAGACCGTTCCAGTACAGCTCCAGTCAGAGAGACCGTTCCAGTACAGCTCCAGTCAGAGAGACCAGTACAGCTCCAGTCAGAGAGACCGTTCCAGTACAGCTCCAGTCAGAGAGACCAGTACAGCTCCAGTCAGAGAGACCAGTACAGCTCCAGTCAGAGAGACCAGTACAGCTCCAGTCAGAGAGACCAGTACAGCTCCAGTCAGAGAGACCGTTCCAGTACAGCTCCAGTCAGAGAGACCGTTCCAATACAGATCCAGTCAGAGAGACCAGTCCAGTACAGCTCCAGTCAGAGAGACCAGTCCAGTACAGCTCCAGTCAGAGAGACCAGTCCAGTACAGCTCCAGTCAGAGAGACCAGTCCAGTACAGCTCCAGTCAAAGAGACCGGACCAATACAGCTCCAGTCAGAGAGACCGTTCCAGTACAGCTCCAGTCAGAGAGACCAGTCCAATACAGCTCCAGTCAGAGAGACCAGTACAGCTCCAGTCAGAGAGACCAGTCCAATACAGCTCCAGTCAGAGAGACCGGTCCAGTACAGCTCCAGTCAGAGAGACCAATACAGCTCCAGTCAGAGAGACCAGTCCAATACAGCTCCAGTCAGAGAGACCAGTCCAGTACAGCTCCAGTCAGAGAGACCAATACAGCTCCAGTCAGAGAGACAAGTCCAATACAGCTCCAGTCAGAGAGACCGGTCCAATACAGCTCCAGTCAGAGAGACCAGTCCAATACAGCTCCAGTCAGAGAGACCGTTCCAGTACAGCTCCAGTCAGAGAGACCAGTCCAGTACAGCTCCAGTCAGAGAGACCAGTCCAGTACAGCTCCAGTCAGAGAGACCAGTACAGTACAGCTCCAGTCAGAGAGACCAGTCCAATACAGCTCCAGTCAGAGAGACCGGTCCAATACAGCTCCAGTCAGAGAGACCATTCCAGTACAGCTCCAGTCAGAGAGACCAGTCCAGTACAGCTCCAGTCAGAGAGACCAGTCCAGTACAGCTCCAGTCAGAGAGACCGGTCCAGTACAGCTCCAGTCAGAGAGACCAGTCCAGTACAGCTCCAGTCAGAGAGACTGTTCCAATACAGCTCCAGTCAGAGAGACCGTTCCAGTACAGCTCCAGTCAGAGAGACCAGTCCAGTACAGCTCCAGTCAGAGAGACCAGTCCAGTACAGCTCCAGTCAGAGAGACCAGTCCAGTACAGCTCCAGTCAGAGAGACCGGTCCAGTACAGCTCCAGTCAGAGAGACCGGTCCAGTACAGCTCCAGTCAGAGAGACCAATACAGCTCCAGTCAGAGAGACAAGTCCAATACAGCTCCAGTCAGAGAGACCGGTCCAATACAGCTCCAGTCAGAGAGACCAGTCCAATACAGCTCCAGTCAGAGAGACCGTTCCAGTACAGCTCCAGTCAGAGAGACCAGTCCAGTACAGCTCCAGTCAGAGAGACCAGTCCAGTACAGCTCCAGTCAGAGAGACCAGTCCAGTACAGCTCCAGTCAGAGAGACCAGTCCAATACAGCTCCAGTCAGAGAGACCGGACCAATACAGCTCCAGTCAGAGAGACCGTTCCAGTACAGCTCCAGTCAGAGAGACCAGTCCAGTACAGCTCCAGTCAGAGAGACCAGTCCAGTACAGCTCCAGTCAGAGAGACCGTTCCAGTACAGCTCCAGTCAGAGAGACCAGTCCAGTACAGCTCCAGTCAGAGAGACTGTTCCAATACAGCTCCAGTCAGAGAGACCGTTCCAGTACAGCTCCAGTCAGAGAGACCAGTCCAGTACAGCTCCAGTCAGAGAGACCAGTCCAGTACAGCTCCAGTCAGAGAGACTGTTCAAATACAGCTCCAGTCATAGAGACCGTTCCAATACAGCTCCAGTCAGAGAGACCAGTCCAATACAGCTCCAGTCAGAGAGACCAGTCCAGTACAGCTCCAGTCAGAGAGACCAGTCCAGTACAGCTCCAGTCAGAGAGACCAGTCCAGTACAGCTCCAGTCAGAGAGACCAGTCCAATACAGCTCCAGTCAGAGAGACCGGTCCAATACAGCTCCAGTCAGAGAGACCATTCCAGTACAGCTCCAGTCAGAGAGACCAGTCCAGTACAGCTCCAGTCAGAGAGACCAGTCCAGTACAGCTCCAGTCAGAGAGACCAGTCCAGTACAGCTCCAGTCAGAGAGACTGTTCCAATACAGCTCCAGTCAGAGAGACCGTTCCAGTACAGCTCCAGTCAGAGAGACCAGTCCAGTACAGCTCCAGTCAGAGAGACCAGTCCAGTACAGCTCCAGTCAGAGAGACTGTTCCAATACAGCTCCAGTCAGAGAGACCGTTCCAGTACAGCTCCAGTCAGAGAGACCAGTCCAGTACAGCTCCAGTCAGAGAGACCAGTCCAGTACAGCTCCAGTCAGAGAGACCTTTCCAGTACAGCTCCAGTCAGAGAGACCAGTCCAGTACAGCTCCAGTCAGAGAGACCGGTCCAGTACAGCTCCAGTCAGAGAGACCGGTCCAGTACAGCTCCAGTCAGAGAGACCAATACAGCTCCAGTCAGAGAGACAAGTCCAATACAGCTCCAGTCAGAGAGACCGGTCCAATACAGCTCCAGTCAGAGAGACCAGTCCAATACAGCTCCAGTCAGAGAGACCGTTCCAGTACAGCTCCAGTCAGAGAGACCAGTCCAGTACAGCTCCAGTCAGAGAGACCAGTCCAGTACAGCTCCAGTCAGAGAGACCAGTCCAGTACAGCTCCAGTCAGAGAGACCAGTCCAATACAGCTCCAGTCAGAGAGACCGGTCCAATACAGCTCCAGTCAGAGAGACCGTTCCAGTACAGCTCCAGTCAGAGAGACCAGTCCAGTACAGCTCCAGTCAGAGAGACCAGTCCAGTACAGCTCCAGTCAGAGAGACCGGTCCAGTACAGCTCCAGTCAGAGAGACCAGTCCAGTACAGCTCCAGTCAGAGAGACCGTTCCAGTACAGCTCCAGTCAGAGAGACCGTTCCAGTACAGCTCCAGTCAGAGAGACCAGTCCAGTACAGCTCCAGTCAGAGAGACCAGTCCAGTACAGCTCCAGTCAGAGAGACCGGTCCAGTACAGCTCCAGTCAGAGAGACCGGTCCAGTACAGCTCCAGTCAGAGAGACCGGTCCAGTACAGCTCCAGTCAGAGAGACCGGTCCAGTACAGCTCCAGTCAGAGAGACCAGTCCAGTACAGCTCCAGTCAGAGAGACCGTTCCAGTACAGCTCCAGTCAGAGACCGTTCCAGTACAGCTCCAGTCAGAGAGACCAGTACAGCTCCAGTCAGAGAGACCGTTCCAGTACAGCTCCAGTCAGAGAGACCAGTACAGCTCCAGTCAGAGAGACCAGTACAGCTCCAGTCAGAGAGACCAGTACAGCTCCAGTCAGAGAGACCAGTACAGCTCCAGTCAGAGAGACCGTTCCAGTACAGCTCCAGTCAGAGAGACTGTTCCAATACAGATCCAGTCAGAGAGACCAGTCCAGTACAGCTCCAGTCAGAGAGACCAGTCCAGTACAGCTCCAGTCAGAGAGACCAGTCCAGTACAGCTCCAGTCAAAGAGACCGGACCAATACAGCTCCAGTCAGAGAGACCGTTCCAGTACAGCTCCAGTCAGAGAGACCAGTCCAATACAGCTCCAGTCAGAGAGACCAGTACAGCTCCAGTCAGAGAGACCAGTCCAATACAGCTCCAGTCAGAGAGACCGGTCCAGTACAGCTCCAGTCAGAGAGACCAATACAGCTCCAGTCAGAGAGACCAGTCCAATACAGCTCCAGTCAGAGAGACCGGTCCAATACAGCTCCAGTCAGAGAGACCAGTCCAGTACAGCTCCAGTCAGAGAGACCAGTCCAGTACAGCTCCAGTCAGAGAGACCAGTCCAGTACAGCTCCAGTCAGAGAGACCAGTCCAGTACAGCTCCAGTCAGAGAGACCAGTCCAGTACAGCTCCAGTCAGAGAGACCAGTCCAGTACAGCTCCAGTCAGAGAGACCGGTCCAGTACAGCTCCAGTCAGAGAGACCGGTCCAGTACAGCTCCAGTCAGAGAGACCAATACAGCTCCAGTCAGAGAGACAAGTCCAATACAGCTCCAGTCAGAGAGACCGGTCCAATACAGCTCCAGTCAGAGAGACCAGTCCAATACAGCTCCAGTCAGAGAGACCGTTCCAGTACAGCTCCAGTCAGAGAGACCAGTCCAGTACAGCTCCAGTCAGAGAGACCAGTCCAGTACAGCTCCAGTCAGAGAGACCAGTACAGTACAGCTCCAGTCAGAGAGACCAGTCCAATACAGCTCCAGTCAGAGACCGGTCCAATACAGCTCCAGTCAGAGAGACCATTCCAGTACAGCTCCAGTCAGAGAGACCAGTCCAGTACAGCTCCAGTCAGAGAGACCAGTCCAGTACAGCTCCAGTCAGAGAGACCGGTCCAGTACAGCTCCAGTCAGAGAGACCAGTCCAGTACAGCTCCAGTCAGAGAGACTGTTCCAATACAGCTCCAGTCAGAGACCGTTCCAGTACAGCTCCAGTCAGAGAGACCAGTCCAGTACAGCTCCAGTCAGAGAGACCAGTCCAGTACAGCTCCAGTCAGAGAGACCGTTCCAGTACAGCTCCAGTCAGAGAGACCGTTCCAGTACAGCTCCAGTCAGAGAGACCAGTCCAGTACAGCTCCAGTCAGAGAGACCAGTCCAGTACAGCTCCAGTCAGAGAGACCAGTCCAGTACAGCTCCAGTCAGAGAGACCAGTCCAGTACAGCTCCAGTCAGAGAGACCAGTCCAATACAGCTCCAGTCAGAGAGACCGGTCCAATACAGCTCCAGTCAGAGAGACCATTCCAGTACAGCTCCAGTCAGAGAGACCAGTCCAGTACAGCTCCAGTCAGAGAGACCAGTCCAGTACAGCTCCAGTCAGAGAGACCAGTCCAGTACAGCTCCAGTCAGAGAGACCGTTCCAGTACAGCTCCAGTCAGAGAGACCGTTCCAGTACAGCTCCAGTCAGAGAGACCAGTCCAGTACAGCTCCAGTCAGAGAGACCAGTCCAGTACAGCTCCAGTCAGAGAGACCGTTCCAATACAGCTCCAGTCAGAGAGACCGTTCCAGTACAGCTCCAGTCAGAGAGACCAGTCCAGTACAGCTCCAGTCAGAGAGACCAGTCCAGTACAGCTCCAGTCAGAGAGACCTTTCCAGTACAGCTCCAGTCAGAGAGACCAGTCCAGTACAGCTCCAGTCAGAGAGACCGGTCCAGTACAGCTCCAGTCAGAGAGACCGGTCCAGTACAGCTCCAGTCAGAGAGACCAATACAGCTCCAGTCAGAGAGACAAGTCCAATACAGCTCCAGTCAGAGAGACCGGTCCAATACAGCTCCAGTCAGAGAGACCAGTCCAATACAGCTCCAGTCAGAGAGACCGTTCCAGTACAGCTCCAGTCAGAGAGACCAGTCCAGTACAGCTCCAGTCAGAGAGACCAGTCCAGTACAGCTCCAGTCAGAGAGACCAGTACAGTACAGCTCCAGTCAGAGAGACCAGTCCAATACAGCTCCAGTCAGAGAGACCGGTCCAATACAGCTCCAGTCAGAGACCATTCCAGTACAGCTCCAGTCAGAGAGACCGGTCCAGTACAGCTCCAGTCAGATAGACCGGACCAGTACAGCTCCAGTCAGATAGACCGGACCAATACAGCTCCAGTCAGAGAGACCAGTCCAATACAGCTCCAGTCAGAGAGACCGTTCCAGTACAGCTCCAGTCAGAGAGACCGTTCCAGTACAGCTCCAGTCAGAGAGACCAGTCCAGTACAGCTCCAGTCAGAGAGACCAGTCCAGTACAGCTCCAGTCAGAGAGACCGGTCCAGTACAGCTCCAGTCAGAGAGACCGGTCCAGTACAGCTCCAGTCAGAGAGACCGGTCCAGTACAGCTCCAGTCAGAGAGACCAGTCCAGTACAGCTCCAGTCAGAGAGACCAGTCCAGTACAGCTCCAGTCAGAGAGACCGTTCCAGTACAGCTCCAGTCAGAGAGACCGGTCCAGTACAGCTCCAGTCAGAGAGACCAGACCAGTACAGCTCCAGTCAGAGAGACCGTTCCAGTACAGCTCCAGTCAGAGAGACCAGTACAGCTCCAGTCAGAGAGACCAGTACAGCTCCAGTCAGAGAGACCAGTACAGCTCCAGTCAGAGAGACCAGTACAGCTCCAGTCAGAGAGACCGTTCCAGTACAGCTCCAGTCAGAGAGACCGTTCCAATACAGATCCAGTCAGAGAGACCAGTCCAGTACAGCTCCAGTCAGAGAGACCAGTCCAGTACAGCTCCAGTCAGAGAGACCAGTCCAGTACAGCTCCAGTCAAAGAGACCGGACCAATACAGCTCCAGTCAGAGAGACCGTTCCAGTACAGCTCCAGTCAGAGAGACCAGTCCAATACAGCTCCAGTCAGAGAGACCAGTACAGCTCCAGTCAGAGACCAGTCCAATACAGCTCCAGTCAGAGAGACCGGTCCAGTACAGCTCCAGTCAGAGAGACCAATACAGCTCCAGTCAGAGAGACCAGTCCAATACAGCTCCAGTCAGAGAGACCAGTCCAGTACAGCTCCAGTCAGAGAGACCAATACAGCTCCAGTCAGAGAGACCAGTCCAGTACAGCTCCAGTCAGAGAGACTGTTCCAATACAGCTCCAGTCAGAGAGACCGTTCCAGTACAGCTCCAGTCAGAGAGACCAGTCCAATACAGCTCCAGTCAGAGAGACCAGTACAGCTCCAGTCAGAGAGACCAGTCCAATACAGCTCCAGTCAGAGAGACCGGTCCAGTACAGCTCCAGTCAGAGAGACCAATACAGCTCCAGTCAGAGAGACCGGTCCAATACAGCTCCAGTCAGAGAGACCATTCCAGTACAGCTCCAGTCAGAGAGACCAGTCCAGTACAGCTCCAGTCAGAGAGACCAGTCCAGTACAGCTCCAGTCAGAGAGACCGGTCCAGTACAGCTCCAGTCAGAGAGACCAGTCCAGTACAGCTCCAGTCAGAGAGACTGTTCCAATACAGCTCCAGTCAGAGAGACCGTTCCAGTACAGCTCCAGTCAGAGAGACCAGTCCAGTACAGCTCCAGTCAGAGAGACCAGTCCAGTACAGCTCCAGTCAGAGACCAGTCCAGTACAGCTCCAGTCAGAGAGACCGGTCCAGTACAGCTCCAGTCAGAGAGACCGGTCCAGTACAGCTCCAGTCAGAGAGACCAATACAGCTCCAGTCAGAGAGACAAGTCCAATACAGCTCCAGTCAGAGAGACCGGTCCAATACAGCTCCAGTCAGAGAGACCAGTCCAATTCAGCTCCAGTCAGAGAGACCGTTCCAGTACAGCTCCAGTCAGAGAGACCAGTCCAGTACAGCTCCAGTCAGAGAGACCAGTCCAGTACAGCTCCAGTCAGAGAGACCAGTACAGTACAGCTCCAGTCAGAGAGACCAGTCCAATACAGCTCCAGTCAGAGAGACCGGTCCAATACAGCTCCAGTCATAGAGACCATTCCAGTACAGCTCCAGTCAGAGAGACCGGTCCAGTACAGCTCCAGTCAGAGAGACCAGTCCAGTACAGCTCCAGTCAGAGAGACCGGTCCAGTACAGCTCCAGTCAGAGAGACCAGTCCAGTACAGCTCCAGTCAGAGAGACCGTTCCAATACAGCTCCAGTCAGAGAGACCGTTCCAGTACAGCTCCAGTCAGAGAGACCAGTCCAGTACAGCTCCAGTCAGAGAGACCAGTCCAGTACAGCTCCAGTCAGAGAGACCGGACCAATGTGTCCATACTGAGTACAGCTCCAGTCAGAGAGACCGTTCCAGTACAGCTCCAGTCAGAGAGACCAGTCCAGTACAGCTCCAGTCAGAGAGACCAGTCCAGTACAGCTCCAGTCAGAGAGACCAGTCCAGTACAGCTCCAGTCAGAGAGACCAGACCAGTACAGCTCCAGTCAGAGAGACCAGTCCAGTACAGCTCCAGTCAGAGAGACCGTTCCAGTACAGCTCCAGTCAGAGAGACCGGTCCAGTACAGCTCCAGTCAGAGAGACCAGTCCAGTACAGCTCCAGTCAGAGAGACCAGTCCAGTACAGCTCCAGTCAGAGAGACCGTTCCAATACAGCTCCAGTCAGAGAGACCAGTCCAGTACAGCTCCAGTCAGAGAGACCAGTCCAGTACAGCTCCAGTCAGAGAGACCAGTCCAGTACAGCTCCAGTCAGAGAGACCGGTCCAGTACAGCTCCAGTCAGAGAGACCAGTCCAGTACAGCTCCAGTCAGAGAGACCGTTCCAATACAGCTCCAGTCAGAGAGACCAGTCCAGTACAGCTCCAGTCAGAGAGACCAGTCCAGTACAGCTCCAGTCAGAGAGACCGGTCCAATACAGCTCCAGTCAGAGAGACCGGTCCAGTACAGCTCCAGTCAGAGAGACCGTTCCAATACAGCTCCAGTCAGAGAGACCAGTCCAGTACAGCTCCAGTCAGAGAGACCAGTCCAGTACAGCTCCAGTCAGAGAGACCGTTCCAGTACAGCTCCAGTCAGAGAGACCAGTCCAATACAGCTCCAGTCAGAGAGACCAGTCCAGTACAGCTCCAGTCAGAGAGACCAGTCCAGTACAGCTCCAGTCAGAGAGACCGGACCAATACAGCTCCAGTCAGAGAGACCGTTCCAGTACAGCTCCAGTCAGAGTGACCAGTCCAATACAGCTCCAGTCAGAGAGACCAATACAGCTCCAGTCAGAGAGACCAGTCCAATACAGCTCCAGTCAGAGAGACCAGTCCAGTACAGCTCCAGTCAGAGAGACCAATACAGCTCCAGTCAGAGAGACAAGTCCAATACAGCTCCAGTCAGAGAGACCGGTCCAATACAGCTCCAGTCAGAGAGACCAGTCCAATACAGCTCCAGTCAGAGAGACCGTTCCAGTACAGCTCCAGTCAGAGAGACCAGTCCAGTACAGCTCCAGTCAGAGAGACCAGTCCAGTACAGCTCCAGTCAGAGAGACCAGTACAGTACAGCTCCAGTCAGAGAGACCAGTCCAATACAGCTCCAGTCAGAGAGACCGGTCCAATACAGCTCCAGTCAGAGAGACCATTCCAGTACAGCTCCAGTCAGAGAGACCAGTCCAGTACAGCTCCAGTCAGAGAGACCAGTCCAGTACAGCTCCAGTCAGAGAGACCGGTCCAGTACAGCTCCAGTCAGAGAGACCAGTCCAGTACAGCTCCAGTCAGAGAGACTGTTCCAATACAGCTCCAGTCAGAGAGACCGTTCCAGTACAGCTCCAGTCAGAGAGACCAGTCCAGTACAGCTCCAGTCAGAGAGACCAGTCCAGTACAGCTCCAGTCAGAGAGACCAGTCCAGTACAGCTCCAGTCAGAGAGACCGGTCCAGTACAGCTCCAGTCAGAGAGACCGGTCCAGTACAGCTCCAGTCAGAGAGACCAATACAGCTCCAGTCAGAGAGACAAGTCCAATACAGCTCCAGTCAGAGAGACCGGTCCAATACAGCTCCAGTCAGAGAGACCAGTCCAATACAGCTCCAGTCAGAGAGACCGTTCCAGTACAGCTCCAGTCAGAGAGACCAGTCCAGTACAGCTCCAGTCAGAGAGACCAGTCCAGTACAGCTCCAGTCAGAGAGACCAGTACAGTACAGCTCCAGTCAGAGAGACCAGTCCAATACAGCTCCAGTCAGAGAGACCGGTCCAATACAGCTCCAGTCAGAGAGACCATTCCAGTACAGCTCCAGTCAGAGAGACCAGTCCAGTACAGCTCCAGTCAGAGAGACCAGTCCAGTACAGCTCCAGTCAGAGAGACCGGTCCAGTACAGCTCCAGTCAGAGAGACCAGTCCAGTACAGCTCCAGTCAGAGAGACCGTTCCAATACAGCTCCAGTCAGAGAGACCGTTCCAGTACAGCTCCAGTCAGAGAGACCAGTCCAGTACAGCTCCAGTCAGAGAGACCAGTCCAGTACAGCTCCAGTCAGAGAGACCAGTCCAGTACAGCTCCAGTCAGAGAGACCGGTCCAGTACAGCTCCAGTCAGAGAGACCGGTCCAGTACAGCTCCAGTCAGAGAGACCGGTCCAGTACAGCTCCAGTCAGAGAGACCGGTCCAATACAGCTCCAGTCAGAGAGACCAGTCCAGTACAGCTCCAGTCAGAGAGACCGTTCCAGTACAGCTCCAGTCAGAGAGACCAGTCCAGTACAGCTCCAGTCAGAGAGACCAGTCCAGTACAGCTCCAGTCAGAGAGACCAGTCCAGTACAGCTCCAGTCAGAGAGACCGGTCCAATACAGCTCCAGTCAGAGAGACCAGTCCAATACAGCTCCAGTCAGAGAGACCGGTCCAGTACAGCTCCAGTCAGAGAGACCGTTCCAGTACAGCTCCAGTCAGAGAGACCGTTCCAGTACAGCTCCAGTCAGAGAGACCAGTCCAATACAGCTCCAGTCAGAGAGACCGGTCCAGTACAGCTCCAGTCAGAGAGACCAGTCCAGTACAGCTCCAGTCAGAGAGACCGGACCAATACAGCTCCAGTCAGAGAGACCAGTCCAGTACAGCTCCAGTCAGAGAGACCGTTCCAGTACAGCTCCAGTCAGAGAGACCGGTCCAGTACAGCTCCAGTCAGAGAGACCAGTCCAGTACAGCTCCAGTCAGAGAGACCAGTCCAGTACAGCTCCAGTCAGAGAGACCGTTCCAATACAGCTCCAGTCAGAGAGACCAGTCCAGTACAGCTCCAGTCAGAGAGACCGGTCCAGTACAGCTCCAGTCAGAGAGACCAGTCCAGTACAGCTCCAGTCAGAGAGACCGGTCCAGTACAGCTCCAGTCAGAGAGACCAGTCCAGTACAGCTCCAGTCAGAGAGACCGTTCCAATACAGCTCCAGTCAGAGAGACCAGTCCAGTACAGCTCCAGTCAGAGAGACCAGTCCAGTACAGCTCCAGTCAGAGAGACCAGTCCAATACAGCTCCAGTCAGAGAGACCGGTCCAGTACAGCTCCAGTCAGAGAGACCGTTCCAATACAGCTCCAGTCAGAGAGACCAGTCCAGTACAGCTCCAGTCAGAGAGACCAGTCCAGTACAGCTCCAGTCAGAGAGACCGTTCCAGTACAGCTCCAGTCAGAGAGACCAGTCCAATACAGCTCCAGTCAGAGAGACCAGTCCAGTACAGCTCCAGTCAGAGAGACCAGTCCAGTACAGCTCCAGTCAGAGAGACCGGACCAATACAGCTCCAGTCAGAGAGACCGTTCCAGTACAGCTCCAGTCAGAGTGACCAGTCCAATACAGCTCCAGTCAGAGAGACCAATACAGCTCCAGTCAGAGAGACCAGTCCAATACAGCTCCAGTCAGAGAGACCAGTCCAGTACAGCTCCAGTCAGAGAGACCAATACAGCTCCAGTCAGAGAGACAAGTCCAATACAGCTCCAGTCAGAGAGACCGGTCCAATACAGCTCCAGTCAGAGAGACCAGTCCAATACAGCTCCAGTCAGAGAGACCGTTCCAGTACAGCTCCAGTCAGAGAGACCAGTCCAGTACAGCTCCAGTCAGAGAGACCAGTCCAGTACAGCTCCAGTCAGAGAGACCAGTCCAGTACAGCTCCAGTCAGAGAGACCAGTCCAATACAGCTCCAGTCAGAGAGACCGGTCCAGTACAGCTCCAGTCAGAGAGACCATTCCAGTACAGCTCCAGTCAGAGAGACCAGTCCAGTACAGCTCCAGTCAGAGAGACCAGTCCAGTACAGCTCCAGTCAGAGAGACCGGTCCAGTACAGCTCCAGTCAGAGAGACCAGTCCAGTACAGCTCCAGTCAGAGAGACCGTTCCAGTACAGCTCCAGTCAGAGAGACCGTTCCAGTACAGCTCCAGTCAGAGAGACCAGTCCAGTACAGCTCCAGTCAGAGAGACCAGTCCAGTACAGCTCCAGTCAGAGAGACCAGTCCAGTACAGCTCCAGTCAGAGAGACCGGTCCAGTACAGCTCCAGTCAGAGAGACCGGTCCAGTACAGCTCCAGTCAGAGAGACCAATACAGCTCCAGTCAGAGAGACAAGTCCAATACAGCTCCAGTCAGAGAGACCGGTCCAATACAGCTCCAGTCAGAGAGACCAGTCCAATACAGCTCCAGTCAGAGAGACCGTTCCAGTACAGCTCCAGTCAGAGAGACCAGTCCAGTACAGCTCCAGTCAGAGAGACCAGTCCAGTACAGCTCCAGTCAGAGAGACCAGTCCAGTACAGCTCCAGTCAGAGAGACCAGTCCAATACAGCTCCAGTCAGAGAGACCGGTCCAGTACAGCTCCAGTCAGAGAGACCAGTCCAGTACAGCTCCAGTCAGAGAGACCAGTCCAGTACAGCTCCAGTCAGAGAGACCAGTCCAGTACAGCTCCAGTCAGAGAGACCGGTCCAGTACAGCTCCAGTCAGAGAGACCAGTCCAGTACAGCTCCAGTCAGAGAGACCGTTCCAGTACAGCTCCAGTCAGAGAGACCAGTCCAGTACAGCTCCAGTCAGAGAGACCAGTCCAGTACAGCTCCAGTCAGAGAGACCAGTCCAGCTCCAGTACCAGCTCAGTCAGAGAGACCGGTCCAGTACAGCTCCAGTCAGAGAGACCGGTCCAGTACAGCTCCAGTCAGAGAGACCAGTCCAGTACAGCTCCAGTCAGAGAGACCAGTCCAATACAGCTCCAGTCAGAGAGACCAGTCCAGTACAGCTCCAGTCAGAGAGACCAGTCCAGTACAGCTCCAGTCAGAGAGACCAGTCCAATACAGCTCCAGTCAGAGAGACCAGTCCAATACAGCTCCAGTCAGAGAGACCAGTCCAGTACAGCTCCAGTCAGAGAGACCGTTCCAGTACAGCTCCAGTCAGAGAGACCGTTCCAGTACAGCTCCAGTCAGAGAGACCGTTCCAGTACAGCTCCAGTCAGAGAGACCAGTCCAGTACAGCTCCAGTCAGAGAGACCGTTCCAGTACAGCTCCAGTCAGAGAGACCAGTTCCAGTACAGCTCCAGTCAGAGAGACCGTTCCAGTACAGCTCCAGTCAGAGAGACCGTTCCAGTACAGCTCCAGTCAGAGAGACCGTTCCAGTACAGCTCCAGTCAGAGAGACCAGTCCAGTACAGCTCCAGTCAGAGAGACCAGTCCAGTACAGCTCCAGTCAGAGAGACCAGTCCAGTACAGCTCCAGTCAGAGAGACCGGACCAATACAGCTCCAGTCAGAGAGACCAGTCCAGTACAGCTCCAGTCAGAGAGACCGTTCCAGTACAGCTCCAGTCAGAGAGACCGGTCCAGTACAGCTCCAGTCAGAGAGACCAGACCAGTACAGCTCCAGTCAGAGAGACCAGTCCAGTACAGCTCCAGTCAGAGAGACCGTTCCAATACAGCTCCAGTCAGAGAGACCAGTCCAGTACAGCTCCAGTCAGAGAGACCAGTCCAGTACAGCTCCAGTCAGAGAGACCAGTCCAATACAGCTCCAGTCAGAGAGACCGGTCCAATGTGTCCATACTGAGTACAGCTCCAGTCAGAGAGACCAGTCCAGTACAGCTCCAGTCAGAGAGACCGTTCCAATACAGCTCCAGTCAGAGAGACCAGTCCAGTACAGCTCTAGTCAAAGAGACCAGTCCAGTACAGCTCCAGTCAGAGAGACCAGTCCAATACAGCTCCAGTCAGAGAGACCGGTCCAGTACAGCTCCAGTCAGAGAGACCGTTCCAATACAGCTCCAGTCAGAGAGACCAGTCCAGTACAGCTCCAGTCAGAGAGACCAGTCCAGTACAGCTCCAGTCAGAGAGACCGTTCCAGTACAGCTCCAGTCAGAGAGACCAGTCCAATACAGCTCCAGTCAGAGAGACCAGTCCAGTACAGCTCCAGTCAGAGAGACCAGTCCAGTACAGCTCCAGTCAGAGAGACCAGTCCAATACAGCTCCAGTCAGAGAGACCAGTCCAGTACAGCTCCAGTCAGAGAGACCAGTCCAGTACAGCTCCAGTCAGAGAGACCGGTCCAATACAGCTCCAGTCAGAGAGACCGTTCCAGTACAGCTCCAGTCAGAGAGACCGACCAATGTGTCCATACTGAGTACAGCCCCGGTCACATCATCTTCATCCTCCATCAGACTGTTCTGGAGACATGTGGAGAGTTCCAGAACACAGTGACATGTGGAGAGTTCCAGAACACAGTGACATGTGGAGAGTTCCAGAACACAGTGACATGTGGAGAGTTCCAGAACACAGTGACATGTGGAGAGTTCCAGAACACAGTGACATGTGGAGAGTTCCAGAACACAGTGACATGTGGAGAGTTCCAGAACACAGTGACATGTGGAGAGTTCCAGAACACAGTGAAATGTGGAGAGTTCCAGAACACAGTGACATGTGGAGAGTTCCAGAACACAGTGACATGTGGAGAGTTCCAGAACACAGTGACATGTGGAGAGTTCCAGAACACAGTGACATGTGGAGAGTTCCAGACCACAGTGACATGTGGAGAGTTCCAGAACACAGTGACATGTGGAGAGTTCCAGAACACAGTGACATGTGGAGAGTTCCAGAACACAGTGACATGTGGAGAGTTCCAGAACACAGTGACATGTAGAGAGTTCCAGAACACAGTGACATGTGGAGAGTTCCAGAACACAGTGACATGTGGAGAGTTCCAGAACACAGTGACATGTGGAGAGTTCCAGAACACAGTGACATGTGGAGAGTTCCAGAACACAGTGACATGTGGAGAGTTCCAGAACACAGTGACATGTGGAGAGTTCCAGAACACAGTGAAATGTGGAGAGTTCCAGAACACAGTGACATGTGGAGAGTTCCAGAACACAGTGACATGTGGAGAGTTCCAGAACACAGTGACATGTGGAGAGTTCCAGAACACAGTGACATGTGGAGAGTTCCAGACCACAGTGACATGTGGAGAGTTCCAGAACACAGTGACATGTGGAGAGTTCCAGAACACAGTGACATGTGGAGAGTTCCAGAACACAGTGACATGTGGAGAGTTCCAGAACACAGTGACATGTGGAGAGTTCCAGAACACAGTGACATGTGGAGAGTTCCAGAACACAGTGACATGTGGAGAGTTCCAGAACACAGTGACATGTTGACGTAATGTTTCTGACAGGACACTCTGTACCTGTCACTGGGTTTCAAATCTCACACATAAATTCAAAAGAAAATGAAACCTCGTTTGAATGAAACATTAGTTATGCCTTCCATTGTTATCCCATGCATTGGAAAGGACATTGGAAATATATGGCTCACTGGTCCATGGTTTAGAATCACCACAGTATGTTTTTAAAAACTGATATTCACATTTAAATATTAAATGATATGCTTTAAAATGAACTAAAAGGCTATGGCACATTATCACAGCTTACTATTAGTTCATTCTTACATTCTTATAATTCCAATAGCAGCTATTTAAAACAGCAACAGTAACAGGCTTTAATAAAGCCCTACTGCTAACAAAGGGTTAATAAACTGCCTCACCGACCCTTCGATTCCTGTCACCATAATAACTGCTCCAAGACAGCAGACTTATCAGACAATCACACATGAAGTCATCCCTCTTCCAGCTGCTGCCGAGCATGTAACTGTTTGGGGTTAAGTTCCAAACAACGCCCTATTCCCTGTGTAGTACACTTCTTTTCACCAGGGCCCGTAGGGTCCTAGTGCTCTACATAGGGAATAGGGTGCCATTTGGGTCTCAGTATAGCGAGCCTAGTGCTGGGGGCTGTGTGGGTTGTGTCACTGTGTCAGGGTTTGACAGAGGAGAGCACCTTCCTCTCTGGGTGACTGCTTTAATTACAGAGGAGCTGGAAGCTTCACCACATCACTGCTGCAGTCAGTCAGTCAGTCAGTCAGTCAGTCAGCCAGTCAGTCAGTCAGTCAGACAGCCAGTCAGCCAGTCAGCCAGTCAGCCAGTCAGCCATTCAGCCAGTCAGTCAGTCAACCAGTCAGCCAGTCAGCCAGCCAGTCAGTCAGCCAGTCAGTCAGCCAGTCAGTCAGTCAGTCAGTCAGCCAGTCAGCCAGTCAGTCAGTCAACCAGTCAGCCAGTCAGCCAGCCAGTCAGTCAGCCAGTCAGTCAGCCAGTCAGTCAGTCAACCAGTCAGCCAGTCAGCCAGCCAGTCAGTCAGTCAGCCAGTCAGCCAGTCAGCCAGTCAGACAGCCAGCAATAAAAGCAAACAGTCAGCCAGTCAGCCAGTCAGTCAGTCAACCAGTCAGCCAGTCAGCCAGCCAGTCAGCCAGTCAGCCAGTCAGTCAGTCAGTCAGCCAGTCAGCCAGTCAGTCAGTCAACCAGTCAGTCAGTCAGCTAGCCAGTCAGTCAGCCAGTCAGCCAGTCAGTCAGCCAGTCAGTCAGCCAGCCAGTCAGTCAACCAGTCAGTCAGTCAGCTAGCCAGTCAGTCAGCCAGTCAGTCAGCCAGTCAGTCAGCCAGTCAGTCAGTCAACCAGTCAGTCAGCTAGCCAGTCAGTCAGCCAGTCAGCCAGTCAGTCAGCCAGTCAGTCAGTCAGCCAGCCAGTCAGTCAACCAGTCAGTCAGCCAGTCAGTCAGCCAGTCAGTCAGTCAACCAGTCAGCCAGCCAGTCAGTCAGCCAGTCAGTCAGCCAGTCAGCCAGTCAGCCAGTCAACCAGTCAGCCAGTCAGTCAGTCAGCCAGTCAGCCAGTCAGTCAGCCAGCCAACCAGTCAGCCAGTCAGCCAGTCAGTCAGTCAACCAGTCAACCAGTCAGCCAGTCAGTCAGCCAGTCAGTCAGCCAGTCAGCCAGTCAGTCAGTCAGCCAGTCAGCCAGTCAGCCAGTCAGTCAGCCAGCCAGTCAGTCAACCAGTCAGTCTGTCACTGCCAGTCAGTCAGCCAGCTCAGTCAGCCAGTCAGTCAGCCAGTCAGCCAGTCAACCAGTCAGTCAGTCAGCTAGCCAGTCAGTCAGCCAGTCAGCCAGTCAGTCAGCCAGCCAGTCAGTCAGCCAGCCAGTCAGTCAACCAGTCAGTCAGCCAGTCAGTCAGCCAGTCAGTCAGTCAACCAGTCAGCCAGCCAGTCAGTCAGCCAGTCAGTCAGCCAGTCAGCCAGTCAGTCAGTCAACCAGTCAACCAGTCAGCCAGCCAGTCAGTCAGCCAGTCAGTCAACCAGTCAGTCAGTCAGCCAGCCAGTCAGTCAACCAGTCAGTCAGTCAGCTGGCCAGTCAGTCAGCCAGTCAGTCAGCCAGTCAGTCAGCCAGTCAGTCAGTCAGTCAACCAGTCAGTCAGTCAACCAGTCAACCAGTCAGCCAGCCAGTCAGTCAGCCAGTCAGTCAACCAGTCAGTCAGTCAGCCAGCCAGTCAGTCAACCAGTCAGTCAGTCAGCTCAGCCAGTCAGTCAGCCAGTCAGTCAGCCAGTCAGTCAGCCAGTCAGTCAGTCAACCAGTCAGTCAGTCAGCTAGCCAGTCAGTCAGCCAGTCAGCCAGTCAGTCAGCCAGTCAGTCAGCCAGCCAGTCAGTCAACCAGTCAGTCAGCCAGTCAGTCAGCCAGTCAGTCAGTCAACCAGTCAGCCAGCCAGTCAGTCAGCCAGTCAGTCAGCCAGTCAGCCAGTCAACCAGTCAACCAGTCAGCCAGCCAGTCAGTCAGCCAGTCAGTCAACCAGTCAGTCAGTCAGCCAGCCAGTCAGTCAACCAGTCAGTCAGTCAGCCAGCCAGTCAGTCAGCCAGTCAGTCAGCCAGTCAGTCAGCCAGTCAGTCAGTCAGCCAGTCAGCCAGTCAGCCAGTCAGCCAGTCAGTCAGTCAACCAGTCAGCCAGTCAGCCAGTCAGTCAGTCAACCAGTCAGCCAGTCAGCCAGTCAGCCAGTCAGTCAGTCAGTCAGTCAACCAGTCAGCCAGCCAGTCAGCCAGTCAGTCAGCCAGTCAGCCAGTCAGTCAGCCAGTCAGTCAACCAGTCAGCCAGTCAGTCAGTCAGTCAGTCAGTCAGTCAGTCAGTAAGTCAGTCAGTCAGCCAGCCAGTCAGCCAGTCAACCAGTCAGCCAGTCAGTCAGTCAGTCAGTCAGTCAGCCAGCCAGTCAGCCAGTCAACCAGTCAGCCAGTCAACCAGTCAGCCAGTCGGCCAGTCAGTCAGCCAGTCAGTCAACCAGTCAGCCAGTCAGTCAGTCAGTCAGCCAGTCAGTCAGTCGGCCAGTCAGTCAGCCAGTCAGTCAGTCAGTCAGTCAGTCAGTCAGCTAGCCAGTCAGTCAGCCAGTCAGCCAGTCAGTCAGCCAGTCAGTCAGCCAGCCAGTCAGTCAACCAGTCAGTCAGCCAGTCAGTCAGTCAGCCAGTCAGTCAACCAGTCAGCCAGTCAGTCAGTCAGTCAGTCAGCCAGCCAGTCAGCCAGTCAACCAGTCAGCCAGTCAGTCAGTCAGTCAGCCAGTCAGCCAGTCAGTCAGTCAGTCAACCAGTCAGCCAGTCAGTCAGTCAGTCAGTCAGCCAGCCAGTCAGCCAGTCAACCAGTCAGCCAGTCAGTCAGTCAGTCAGCCAGTCAGCCAGTCAACCAGTCAGCCAGTCAGTCAGCCAGTCAGCCAGTCAACCAGTCAGCCAGCCAGTCAGTCAGCCAGTCAGTCAACCAGTCAGTCAGTCAGCCAGCCTGTCAGTCAACCAGTCAGTCAGTCAGCTAGCCAGTCAGTCAGCCAGTCAGTCAGCCAGTCAGTCAGCCAGTCAGTCAGTCAACCAGTCAGCCAGTCAGCCAGTCAGCCAGTCAGTCAGTCAGTCAGTCAACCAGTCAGCCAGTCAGCCAGTCAGTCAGTCAGTCAGCCAGTCAGCCAGTCAGCCAGTCAGTCAGTCAGTCAACCAGTCAGCCATCCAGTCAGCCAGTCAGTCAGCCAGTCGGCCAGTCAGTCAGCCAGTCAGTCAACCAGTCAGCCAGTCAGTCAGTCAGTCAGTCAGTCAGTCAGTCAGCCAGCCAGTCAGCCAGTCAACCAGTCAGCCAGTCAACCAGTCAGCCAGTCGGCCAGTCAGTCAGCCAGTCAGTCAACCAGTCAGCCAGTCAGTCAGTCAGTCAGTCAGTCAGTCAGTCAGTAAGTCAGTCAGTCAGCCAGCCAGTCAGCCAGTCAACCAGTCAGCCAGTCAGTCAGTCAGTCAGTCAGTCAGCCAGCCAGTCAGCCAGTCAACCAGTCAGCCAGTCAACCAGTCAGCCAGTCGGCCAGTCAGTCAGCCAGTCAGTCAACCAGTCAGCCAGTCAGTCAGTCAGTCAGCCAGTCAGTCAGTCGGCCAGTCAGTCAGCCAGTCAGTCAACCAGTCAGTCAGTCAGTCAGTCAGTCAGCCAGCCAGTCAGCCAGTCAACCAGTCAGCCAGTCAACCAGTCAGCCAGTCGGCCAGTCAGTCAGCCAGTCAGTCAACCAGTCAGTCAGTCAGTCAGTCAGCCAGTCAGTCAGCCAGTCAGTCAACCAGTCAGCCAGTCAGTCAGTCAGTCAGTCAGTCAGTCAGTCAGTCAGCCAGTCAGTCAGTCAGTCAGTCAGTCAGTCAGCCAGTCAGTCAGTCAGTCAGTCAACCAGTCAGCCAGCCAGTCAGTCAGTCAGTCAGCCAGTCAACCAGTCAGTCAGTCAGCCAGTCAGCCAGTCAGCCAGTCAACCAGTCAGCCAGTCAGCCAGTCAACCAGTCAGTCAGTCAGTCAGTCAACCAGTCAGCCAGCCAGTCAGTCAGTCAGTCAACCAGTCAGCCAGCCAGTCAGTCAGTCAGTCAGCCAGTCAGCCAGTCAGTCAGTCAGCCAGTCAGCCAGTCAGCCAGTCAACCAGTCAGTCAGTCAGTCAGTCAACCAGTCAGCCAGCCAGTCAGTCAGTCAGTCAACCAGTCAGCCAGTCAGCCAGTCAGCCAGTCAGCCAGCCAGTCAGTCAGTCAGTCAGTCAGTCCACAGTTCACCCTGCTACAGCCTCATTGTCAGACAACACATATTGTTAAAGAGCAGTCTCCTTTCCGCCTGTGAGATGTCCATCACTGCTGCAGTCAGCAGTCAGCCAGTCAACCAGTCAGCCAGTCAGTCAGTCAGTCAGTCAGTCAGTCAGTCAGTCAACCAGTCAGCCAGTCAGTCAGTCAGTCAGTCAGTCAGTCAGTCAGTCAGCCAGTCAACCAGTCAGTCAACCAGCCAGTCAGCCAGTCAGTCAGTCAACCAGTCAGCCAGTCAGTCAGTCAGCCAGTCAGTCAGCCAGTCAGTCAGTCAGTCAGCCAGTCAGCCAGTCAGTCAGTCAGTCAGTCAGTCAGTCAGCCAGTCAGTCAGTCAACCAGCCAGTCAGCCAGTCAGTCAGTCAACCAGTCAGCCAGTCAGTCAGTCAGCCAGTCAGTCAGCCAGTCAGTCAGTCAGTCAACCAGTCAGCCAGCCAGTCAGTCAGTCAGTCAACCAGTCAGCCAGCCAGTCAGTCAGTCAGTCAGCCAGTCAGCCAGTCAGTCAGTCAGCCAGTCAGCCAGTCAGCCAGTCAACCAGTCAGTCAGTCAGTCAGTCAGTCAACCAGTCAGCCAGCCAGTCAGTCAGTCAGTCAACCAGTCAGCCAGTCAGCCAGTCAGCCAGTCAGCCAGCCAGTCAGCCAGTCAGCCAGTCAGTCAGTCAGTCAGTCAGTCAGTCAGTCAGTCCACAGTTCACCCTGCTACAGCCTCATTGTCAGACAACACATATTGTTAAAGAGCAGTCTCCTTTCCGCCTGTGAGATGTCCATCACTGCTGCAGTCAGTCAGCCAGTCAGCCAGTCAGTCAGTCAGCCAGTCAGTCAGTCAGCCAGTCAGCCAGTCAGTCAGTCAGTCAGCCAGTCAGTCAGCCAGTCAGTCAGTCAGTCAGCCAGTCAGCCAGTCAGCCAGTCAGCCAGTCAGTCAGTCAGTCAGTCAGTCAGCCAGTCAGTCAGTCAGCCAGTCAGTCAGTCAGCCAGTCAGCCAGTCAGTCAGTCAGCCAGTCAGCCAGTCAGTCAGTCAGCCAGTCAGCCAGTCAGCCAGTCAGCCAGTCAGCCAGTCAGTCAGTCAGTCAGTCAGCCTGTCAGTCAGCTCAGTCAGCCAGTCAGCCAGTCAGTCAGTCAGTCAGCCAGTCAGCCAGTCAGCCAGTCAGCCAGTCAGTCAGTCAGTCAGTCAGCCAGTCAGTCAGTCAGCCAGTCAGTCAGTCAGCCAGTCAGCCAGTCAGTCAGTCAGCCAGTCAGTCAGTCAGTCAGTCAGCCAGTCAGTCAGTCAGTCAGCCAGTCAGCCAGTCAGCCAGTCAGTCAGTCAGTCAGTCAGTCAGCCAGTCAGTCAGTCAGTCAGTCAGTCAGTCAGCCAGTCAGTCAGTCAGTCAGCCAGTCAGCCAGTCAGCCAGTCAGCCAGTCAGTCAGTCAGTCAGTCAGTCAGCCAGTCAGTCAGTCAGTCAGCCAGTCAGCCAGTCAGTCAGTCAGTCAGTCAGTCAGCCAGTCAGTCAGTCAGTCAGCCAGTCAGCCAGTCAGCCAGTCAGTCAGTCAGTCAGCCAGTCAGTCAGTCAGCCAGTCAGCCAGTCAGTCAGTCAGCCAGTCAGTCAGCCAGTCAGTCAGTCAGTCAGTCAGTCAGTCAACCAGTCAGCCAGCCAGTCAGTCAGTCAGTCAACCAGTCAGCCAGCCAGTCAGTCAGTCAGCCAGTCAGCCAGTCAGTC
Organism: Oncorhynchus keta; assembly: GCF_023373465.1. NCBI lineage: Eukaryota > Metazoa > Chordata > Actinopteri > Salmoniformes > Salmonidae > Oncorhynchus > Oncorhynchus keta. Next base: position 45,428 of record NW_026290934.1, on the reverse strand, counting down.
AGTCAGCCAGTCAGCCAGTCAGCCAGTCAGCCAGTCAGCCAGTCAACCAGTCAGTCAGTCAGTCAGTCAACCAGTCAGCCAGCCAGTCAGTCAGTCAGTCAACCAGTCAGCCAGTCAGCCAGTCAGCCAGTCAGCCAGCCAGTCAGTCAGCCAGTCAGCCAGTCAGTCAGTCAGTCAGTCAGTCAGTCAGTCCACAGTTCACCCTGCTACAGCCTCATTGTCAGACAACACATATTGTTAAAGAGCAGTCTCCTTTCCGCCTGTGAGATGTCCATCACTGCTGCAGTCAGCAGTCAGCCAGTCAACCAGTCAGCCAGTCAGTCAGTCAGTCAGTCAGTCAGTCAGTCAGTCAACCAGTCAGCCAGTCAGCCAGTCAGCCAGTCAGCCAGTCAGCCAGTCAGCCAGTCAGCCAGTCAGCCAGTCAGTCAGTCAACCAGCCAGCCAGCCAGTCAGTCAGCCAGCCAGTCAGCCAGTCAGTCAGTCAACCAGTCAGCCAATCAGTCAGTCAGTCAGTCAGTCAGTCAGTCAGTCAGCCAGTCAGTCAGTCAGTCAGTCAGTCAGTCAGTCCACAGTTCACCCTGCAACACTACAGCCTCATTGTCAGACAACACATATTGTTAAAGAGCAGTCTCCTTTCCGCCTGTGAGATGTCCATCACTGCTGCAGTCAGTCAGCCAGTCAGTCAGTCAGTCAGTCAGTCAGTCAGTCAGCCAGTCAACCAGCCAGCCAGTCAGCCAGTCAACCAGCCAGCCAGCCAGTCAGTCAGCCAGCCAGTCAGCCAGTCAGTCAGTCAACCAGTCAGCCAATCAGTCAGTCAGTCAGTCAGTCAGTCAGTCAGTCAGTCAGTCAACCAGTCAGCCAATCAGTCAGTCAGTCAGTCAGTCAGTCAGTCAGTCAACCAGTCAGCCAATCAGTCAGTCAGTCAGTCAGTCAACCAGTCAGCCAATCAGTCAGTCAGTCAGTCAGTCAGTCAGTCAGTCAGCCAGTCAGTCAGTCAGTCAGTCCACAGTTCACCCTGCTACAGCCTCATTGTCAGACAACACATATTGTTAAAGAGAAGTCTCCTTTCTGCCTGTGAGATGTCCTGTAGAGCGTCATTGCATTTCTCTGTCAAGCTGATGTGGATATCCTGTATTTTAATTGCCACGGTCGTAACATCTAGCTGTCTTCTGACAATAACTGGTGAGATTTAATATGCTGGTGCTTCTCACAGTCTCTAAAGTATGTCTCTGTGTTCAAACAGGTAGGACGGAATGATTTGTTAGATCCCGAAACACATTTAACACATTTATTAATTAGATAGATGCATGCGGAAGTTACAATCTAGATATATTTTCATACTCCTGAGAGGTGAAATAAACCGCATGATATTTCATTTTTTTTAGTTAGCATGACTTCCCTCAGTTAGTATAATACATTCATTTAAAATAGAGGCGAGGCTGGTTTTAATTACCTGATGGTTCCAAATATACTGTATGACATCACCTTATGAGCCGTCCACATACCCAGATCCGTTATCACCTTCTAGCTGGTGTGTCACGCCTGGACTTAGTTCTCTTTGTTTTCTTTATTATCTTGGTTAGGTCAGGGTGTGACATGGGGATTTATGTGTTTAGTTTGTCTAGGTTTTATTTGTAGATTTATGGGGTTGTGCTCATTCTAGGTGTTTATGTAAGTCTATGGTTGCCTGGATTGGTTCTCAATCAGAGGCAGGTGTTTATCGTTGTCTCTGATTGGGAACCATATTTAGGCAGCCATGTTCTTTGGGTATTTTGTGGGTGATTGTTTCCTGTGTCAGTGTTTGTGCCACACGGGTCTGTTTCGTTGCCAGTTCACTTTATTATTTTGTATTTGTGTTCATGTTCAGTTTTTCCCATTAAAAACCATGGACATCTACCACGCTGCGTATTGGTCCGATCCTTGTTTCACCTCTTCAGAGGAAAAGGAGGACATCTGCCATGACAGAATCACCCACACAAAACTGGACCAAGCAGCGTGGTGACAGGCAGCGGCAGGACGAGCAGCGCAATCAGGACTTCTGGACTTGGGAGGAGATCCTAGACGGGAAAGGACCCGGGGCACAGCCAGGAGAATATCGCCGCCCCAAAGATGAGCTGGAGGCAGCGAAGGCGGAGAGGTGCTGGTATGAGGAGGCAGCACGGCCTCCCAAAAATGTCTTGGGGGCACACAGGAAGTATGGCGAACAGGTAGGAGACCTGCGCCAACTTCCTGTGCTTACCAGAGTGCGAGAGAGACCGGGCAGGCACCGTGTTATGCTGTGAAGCGCACGGTGTCCCCAGTGCTGGTGCATAGCCCGGTGCGATACATTCCAGCTCCTCGTATCGGCCGGGCTAGACTGGGCATCGAGCCAGGTGCCATGAAGCCGGCTCTACGCATCTGGTCTCCAGTGCTCTCCTGGGCCGGCGTACATGGCATCAGCCTTACGCATGGTGTCACCGGGTCGCCAGTACAGCCCAGTGCGGGCTATTCCACCTCGCCGCACTGGCATGGCGACCGGGAGCATTCAACCAGGTAAGGTTGGGCAGGCTCGGTGCTCAAGAGCCCAGTGCGCCTGCAAGGTCCGGTCTATCCAGTGCCACCTCCACGCACCAGCCCTCCGGTGGCAGCTCCCCCGCACCAGGCTTCCTGTGAGTGTCCAGAGCCCAGTACTCCCTGTTTCTCCTCCCCCGCACTCGCCCTGAGGTGTGTCCTCGGCCCAGTACCACCAGTGCCGGCATCACGCACCAGGCATACAGTGCGCCTCGTCTGTTCAGCCCTGCCAGAGCCATCTTCCTGTCCAGAGCTGCTAGAGTCTCCCGCCTGTCCAGAGCTGCTAGAGTCTCCCGCCTGTCCAGAGCTGCTAGAGTCTCCCGTCTCTCCAGAGCTGCTAGAGTCTCCAGCCTGTCCAGTGCTGCTAGAGTCTCCCGCCTGTCCAGAGCCGCTAGAGTCTCCCACCTGTCCAGAGCTGCTAGAGTCTCCCGTCTGTCCAGAGCAGCTAGAGTCTCCCGCCTGTCCAGAGCCGCATTGAGAGTCTCCCACCTGTCCAGAGCCGCATAGAGTCTCCCTCCTGTCCAGAGCTGCTAGAGTCTCCCACCTGTCCAGAGCTGCTAGAGTCTCCCACCTGTCCAGAGCAGCTACTGAGTCTCCCGCCTGTCCAGAGCCGCTAGAGTCTCCCACCTGTCCAGAGCTGCTAGAGTCTCCCACCTGTCCAGAGCTGCTAGAGTCTCCCACCTGTCCAGAGCAGCTAGAGTCTCCAGCCTGTCCAGAGCTGCTAGAGTCTCCCACCTGTCCAGAGCAGCTAGAGTCTCCAGCGTGTCCAGAGCCACTAGAGTCTCCCGCCTGTCCAGAGCTGCTAGAGTCTCCCGCCTGTCCAGGGCTGCTAGAGTCTCCCGTCTGTCCAGGGCTGCTAGAGTCTCCCGTCTGTCCAAGGCTGCTAGAGTCTCCCCGTCTGTCCAGGGCTGCTAGAGTCTCCCGTCTGTCCAGAGCTGCTAGAGTCTCCCGTCTGTCCAGAGCCGCTAGAGTCTCCCGTCTGTCCAGAGCTGCTAGAGTCTCCCGTCTGTCCAGAGCCGCTAGAGTCTCCCACCTGTCCAGAGCAGCTAGAGTCTCCCCGTCTGTCCAGAGCTGCTAGAGTCTCCCGTCTGTCCAGAGCTGCTAGAGTCTCCCGCCTGTCCAGAGCAGCTGAGAGTCTCCCGTCTGTCCAGAGCAGCTAGAGTCTCCCGTCTGTCCAGAGCTGCTAGAGTCTCCCACCTGTCCAGAGCAGCTAGAGTCTCCCGTCTGTCCAGAGCTGCTAGAGTCTCCTGTCTGTCCAGAGCTGCTAGAGTCTCCCGTCTGTCCAGAGCTGCTAGAGTCTCCCACCTGTCCAGAGCTGTACTGTCTCCCGCCTGTCCAGAGCTGCTAGAGTCTCCCGTCTGTCCAGAGCTGCTAGAGTCTCCCGCCTGTCCAGAGCAGCTAGAGTCTCCCGCCTGTCCAGAGCCGCTAGAGTCTCCCGCCTGTCCAGAGCAGCTAGAGTCTCCATCCTGTCCAGAGCTGCTAGAGTCTCCCTCCTGTCCAGAGCAGCTAGAGTCTCCATCCTGTCCAGAGCTGCTAGAGTCTCCCGCCTGTCCAGGGCTGCTAGAGTCTCCTGCCTGTCCAGAGCTGCTAGAGTCTCCCACCTGTCCAGAGCTGCTAGAGTCTCCCTGTCTGTCCAGAACCGCTAGAGTCTCCCGTCTGTCCAGGGCTGCTAGAGTCTCCCGCCTGTCCAGGGCTGCTAGAGTCTCCCGCCTGTCCAGAGCTGCTAGAGTCTCCCTCCTGTCCAGAGCAGCTAGAGTCTCCAGCCTGTCCAGAGCTGCTAGAGTCTCCCGCCTGTCCAGAGCTGCTAGAGTCTCCCGCCTGTCCAGGGCTGCTAGAGTCTCCCGCCTGTCCAGAGCTGCTAGAGTCTCCCGTCTGTCCAGGGCTGCTAGAGTCTCCCGTCTGTCCAGGGCTGCTAGAGTCTCCCATCTGTCCAGAGCTGCTAGAGTCTCCCGCCTGTCCAGAGCAGCTAGAGTCTCCCGCCTGTCCAGAGCTGCTAGAGTCTCCCGCCTGTCCAGAGCTGCTAGAGTCTCCCGTCTGTCCAGAGCCGCTAGAGTCTCCCGCCTGTCCAGAGCTGCTAGAGTCTCCCATCTGTCCAGAGCTGCTAGAGTCTCCCGCCTGTCCAGAGCCGCTAGAGTCTCCCGCCTGTCCAGAGCTGCTAGAGTCTCCCGTCTGTCCAGAGCCGCTAGAGTCTCCCGCCAGTCTGCAAGGAGCCGCCAGAGCCGCCAGTCTGCAAGGAGCCGCCAGAGCCGCCAGTCTGCCAGGATCCGCCAGAGCCGTCAGTCAGCCGGGATCTGCCAGAGCCACCAGTCAGGCAGGATCCGCCAGAGTACTGTCAGCCAGTCCGGAGCTGCCCCTCAGTCCGGTAGCTGCCCCTCAGTCCAGTGGGGCCATTTAGTAGGGTTGCCAATATATATATATATATATACTGTACCCAGATCTGTTATCACTTTATTGCTGATATATACTGTACCCATATCTGTTATCACCTTATAGCTGATAAATACTGTACCCAGATCTGTTATCACCTTATAGCTGATATATACTGTACCCAGATCTGTTATCACCTTATAGCTGATATATACAGTACCCAGATCTGTTATCACCTTATAGCTGATAGAAACTGTACCCAGATCTGTTATCACCTTATAGCTGATATATACTGTACCCAGATCAGCTATCACCTTATAGCTGATATATACTGTACCCAGATCTGTTATCACCTTATAGCTGATATATACTGTACCCAGATCTGTTATCACCTTATAGCTGATATATACTGTACCCAGATCTGTTATCACCTTATAGCTGATATATACTGTACCCAGATCTGTTATCACCTTATAGCTGATATAAACTGTACCCAGATCTGTTATCACCTTATAGCTGATATATACTGAACTGTATAGTAGCTATTGTGAGACAGTACAGTACTGTAGCTAGACAGTAACATTGAGAGACAGTACTGTAGCTAGACAGTAACATTGAGAGACAGTACTGTACTGTAGCTAGACAGTAACACTGAGAGACAGTACAGTACTGTAGCTAGACAGTAACACTGAGAGACAGTGCTGTAGCTAGACAGTAACATTGAGAGACAGTAACATTGAGAGACAGTACTGTAGCTAGACAGTAACATTGAGAGACAGTACTGTAGCTAGACAGTAACATTGAGAGACAGTACTGTACTGTAGCTAGACAGTAACACTGAGAGACAGAACTATACTGTAGCTAGACAGTAGCACTGAGAGACAGTACTGTACTGTAGCTAGACAGTAACACTGAGAGACAGTACTATACTGTAGCTAGACAGTAACACTGAGAGACAGTACTGTACTGTAGCCAGACAGTAACACTGAGAGACAGTACTATACTGTAGCTAGACAGTAACATTGAGAGACAGTAACATAGAGAGACAGTAACATTGAGAGACAGTAACATAAAGAGACAGTACTGTAGCTAGACAGTAACACTGAGAGACAGTACTGTACTGTAACTAGACAGTAACACTGAGAGACAGTACTGTACTGTAGCTAGACAGTAACACTGAGAGACAGTACAGTACTGTAGCTAGACAGTAACATTGAGAGACAGTACAGTACTGTAGCTAGACAGTAACACTGAGAGACAGTACTATACTGTAGCTAGACAGTAACATTGAGAGACAGTACAGTACTGTAGCTAGACAGTAACACTGAGAGACAGTACTATACTGTAGCTAGACAGTAACACTGAGAGACAGTACAGTACTGTAGCTAGACAGTAACACTGAGAGACAGTACAGTACTGTAGCTAGACAGTAACACTGAGAGACAGTACAGTACTGTAGCTAAACAGTAACACTGAGAGACAGTACTATACTGTAGCTAGACAGTAACACTGAGAGACAGTACAGTACTGTAGCTAGACAGTAACACTGAGACAATACAGTACTGTAGCTAGACAGTAACACTGAGAGACAGTACAGTACTGTAGCTAGACAGTAACATTGAGAGACAGTAACATTGGGAGACAGTAACATTGAGAGACAGTACTGTAGCTGGACAGTAACACTGAGAGACAGTACTTTACTGTAGCTAGACAGTAACACTGAGAGACAGTACTGTACTGTAACTAGACAGTAACATTGTGAGACAGTACTATAGCTAGACTGTAACACTGAGAGACAGTACAGTACTGTACCTAGACAGTAACACTGAGAGTCAGTAACACTGAGCGACAGTAACACTGAGAGACAGTACTGTAGCTAGACAGTAACACTGAGAGACAATAACACTGAGAGACAGTACTGTAGCTATACAGTAACACTGAGAGACAGTACTATAGCTAGACAGTAACACTGAGAGACAGTACTATAGCTAGACAGTAACACTGAGAGACAGTACTGTAGCTAGACAGTAACACTGGGAGACAGTACTGTAGCTAGACAGTAACACTGAGAGACAGTACTGTAGCTAGACAGTAACACTGAGAGACAGTACTGTAGCTAGACAGTAACACTGAGAGACAGTACTGTAGCTAGACAGTAACACTGAGAGACAGTACTGTAGCTAGACAGTAACACTGAGAGACAGTACTGCAGCTAGACAGTAACACTGAGAGGCAGTACTGTAGCTAGACAGTAACACTGAGAGACAGTACAGTACTGTAGCTAGACAGTAACACTGAGAGACAGTACTGTACTGTAGCTAGACAGTAACACTGAGAGACAGTACTGTACTGTAGCTGGACAGTAACACTGAGAGACAGTACTGTAGCTAGACAGTAACACTGAGAGACAGTACTGTAGCTAGACAGTAACACTGAGAGACAGTACTGTAGCTAGACAGTAACACTGAGAGACAGTACTGCAGCTAGACAGTAACACTGAGAGACAGTACTGTAGCTAGACAGTAACACTGAGAGACAGACAGTACTGTAGCTAGACAGTAACACTGAGAGACAGTACTGTACTGTAGCTAGACAGTAACACTGAGAGACAGTACTGTACTGTAGCTGGACAGTAACACTGAGAGACAGTACTGCAGCTAGACAGTAACACTGAGAGACAGTACTGTAGCTAGACAGTAACACTGAGAGACAGTACAGTACTGTAGCTAGACAGTAACACTGAGAGACAGTACTGTAGCTAGACAGTAACACTGAGAGACAGTACTGTAGCTAGACATTAACACTGAGAGACAGTACTGTACTGCAGCTGGACATTATTCTGCTCCTAAGCTCTCCTCAGCTCCTCTGTGTTCGGTGTAATAATTAGCAGGCTACCGCTGCCTGAGTTTTAACGTGGTTCATTTGGTCCAGACGGGACGTGTTTGTGCTGTGGGAGACGGCCTGCGTTTCTCAGTAGCAGTTGAGGGAACCGAGGCAGCGGTTTGTTATTCTCACTCCACTTTGCATGTCATTACCATACTGTACTAGAGAGCACTGTCTGTGACTTCAACACGTCTACATGATGCCAAAAGACTTTGGCTGTAGGGAAGAACGTTTCACACTCATTTACAGACTGGAAGCCTGCGCCCTCATATTCTGACTACTCTTTAACCCTCGTGTGTTTAATTGTGTGAAACCGGTTAGTTTATGAGCTGCCTGGCTGTGTTCCCAGGCCAACGACCAGCGACCAGACAGCTCTGTATGACCTAGAGGAGAACCTATTCTAGAGGAGAGGGGAAACTGCTCCCCAAAGCCACCATGGACATTCCAAGTACTGGCTCAGACTGTGTCAGGACTGTATTGTCATTCATAGTGAAGAAATACAGTGCTTTATCACACCGACCTCACATTGCAGAGGGTCTAGAGGCCTGCTAACCTCTCTGTAGCCAAGCCCAATCCCTGCTGCCACCTCTCTGTACACTGAGCAGTGTTAGGGGCTCACTGGAAACCCCTGCAGCCCGTGTGTGTGTGTGTGTGTGTGTGTGTGTGTGTGTGTGTGTGTGTGTGTGTGTGTGTGTGTGTGTGTGTGTGTGTGTGTGTGTGTGTGTGTGTGTGTGTGTGTGTGTGTGTGTGTGTGTGTGTGTGTGTGTGTGACCTCCAGGCTAAGAATATTCTCCTCCAGCACCTGGTGATAACTCCTGGGCCCTGGTCCCAGATGGACAACCCCAGAACAGAGCAGCACAGTGGCTGCATTAACCAAGCAACCTCCTCCCTCCTCCCCTCCCTCATTCCCTGCTCCCCTCCCTCATCCCCTCCTCCTCACCCCTCCTCCCCTCCCCTCACCCCCTGCTCCCCTCCCTCCCCTCACCCCTGCTCCCCTCCCTCCTCCCCCCTCCTCCTCCTCACCCCTGCTCCCTCCCTCCTCCTTCCTCCCCTCCTCCTCACCCCTCCCTCCTCCCCTCCCTCCCTCCCCTCCTCCTCACCCCTGCTCCCCTCCCTCCTCCCCTCCTCCTCACCCCTGCTCCCCTCCCTCCTCCCCTCCTCCTCACCCCTGCTCCCCTCCCTCCTCCCCTCCTCCTCACCCATTCTCCCCTCCCTCCTCCCCTCCTCCTCACCCCTTCTGCCCTCCATGCTCCCCTTCCCTCCCCTCCTCCCTCCTCCTCACCCCTGCTCCCCTCCCTCCTCCCCTCCTCCTCACCCCTGCTCCCCTCCCTCCTCCCCTCCTCCTCACCCCTGCTCCCCTCCCTGCTCACCCCTTCTCCCCTCCCTGCTCCCCTCCCTCCTCCCCTCCTCCTCACCCCTGCTCCCCTCCCTCCTCCCCTCCTCCTCACCCCTTCTCCTCTCCCTCCTCCCCTCCTCCCCTCACCCCTGTCTCCCCTCCCTCCTCCCCTCCTCCTCACCCCTGCTCCCCTCCCTCCTCCCCTCCTCCTCACCCCTTCTCCCCTCCCTGCTCCCCTCCCTGCTCCCCTCCCTGCTCACCCCTCCTCCTCACCCCTGCTCCCCTCCCTCCTCCCCTCCTCCACACCCCTTCTTCCCTCCCTGCTCCCCTCCCTCCTCCCCTCCTCCTCACCCCTTCTCCCCTCCCTGCTCACCCCTCCTCCCCTGCTACCCTCCCTCCTCCCCTCCTCCTCACCCCTTCTCCCCTCCCTCCTCCCCTCCTCCACACCTCTTCTTCCCTCCCAGCTCCCCTCCTTCTTCCCCTCCTCCACACCCCTTCTTCCCTCCCTGCTCCCCTCCCTCCTCCCCTCCTCCTCACCCCTTCTGCCCTCCATGCTCCCCTCCCCTCACCCCTTCCCCTCCCTCCTCCCCTTCTCCTTCCCTCCTCCTCCCCCTGAGCCCTTCACCTGTCAAAACTCAGCTGAGGGTCAAGACAACATCGTTCAGGGGGATAATAGGAGAGTAGTTGAAACAGGCAACTCTTGACACATTTAAAGAGGAATAGAAAACACCCAGCTAGGGCCTTCAGCTGCTGGCAGCTCTTCACATGTTGAATAGTTGAAACAGGGAACTCTTGTTGAATAGTTGAAACAGGGAACTCTTGTTGAATAGTTGAAACAGGGAACTCTTGTTGAATTGTTGAAACAGGGAACTCTTGTTGAATAGTTGAAACAGGGAACTCTTGTTGAATAGTTGAAACAGGGAACTCTTGTTGAATAGTTGAAACAGGGAACTCTTGTTGAATAGTTGAAACAGGGAACTCTTGTTGAATAGTTGAAAGAGGAACTCTTGTTGAATAGTTGAAACAGGGAACTCTTGGTGAATAGTTGAAACAGGGAACTCTTGTTGAATAGTTGAAACAGGGAACTCTTGTTGAATAGTTGAAACAGGGAACTCTTGTTGAATAGTTGAAACAGGGAACTCTTGTTGAATAGTTGAAACAGGGAACGCTTGTTGAATAGTTGAAACAGGGAACTCTTGTTGAATAGTTGAAACAGGGAACTCTTGTTGAATAGTTGAAACAGGGAACTCTTGTTGAATAGTTGAAACAGGGAACTCTTGTTGAATAGTTGAAACAGGGAACTCTTGTTGAATAGTTGAAACAGGGAACTCTTGTTGAATAGTTGAAACAGGGAACTCTTGTTGAATAGTTGAAACAGGGAACTCTTGTTGAATAGTTGAAACAGGGAACTCTTGTTGAATAGTTGAAACAGGCAACTCTTGTCACATTTAAAGAGGAATAGAAAACACCCAGCTCCTTGCTGGCAGCTCTTCACATGTTGAATAGTTGAAACAGGGAACTCTTGTTGAATAGTTGAAACAGGGAACTCTTGTTGAATAGTTGAAACAGGGAACTCTTGTTGAATAGTTGAAACAGGGAACTCTTGTTGAATAGTTGAAACAGGGAACTCTTGTTGAATAGTTGAAACAGGAATAGATAATAAAGAGGAATAGAAAACACCCAGCTAGGGGCCTTCAGCTGCTGGCAGCTCTTCACATGTTGAATAGTTGAAACAGGGAACTCTTGTTGAATAGTTGAAACAGGGAACTCTTGTTGAATAGTTGAAACAGGGAACTCTTGTTGAATAGTTGAAACAGGGAACTCTTGTTGAATAGTTGAAACAGGGAACTCTTGTGAATAGTTGAAACAGGGAACTCTTGTTGAATAGTTGAAACAGGGAACTCTTGTTGAATAGTTGAAACAGGGAACTCTTGTTGAATAGTTGAAACAGGGAACTCTTGTTGAATAGTTGAAACAGGGAACTCTTGTTGAATAGTTGAAACAGGGAACTCTTGTTGAATAGTTGAAACAGGAATAGATAATAAAGAGGAATAGAAAACACCCAGCTAGGGGCCTCAGCTGCTGGCAGCTCTTCACATGTCAGACGACTGTCTCCTTCTTCACATAGAGAACCGTGACATACTAACATAGCTGAATAAATTCATACACTCAACTCAAGAAATGTACAGCTTTGGAATTAAAGTTCGGTCTTGAAAGTCGATTTCTATCAAATATGATATTGTTAATTGCATTGGAAACTGAATGATATGAAAACATCGTGTTGAACAATGTAACCCTTTTGCCGAGCAGGCATGTAAAACACTCCTCAGTACTGCTACGAGACGGGTTAACCAGAGCTACAGGCATTGAGTCAACAATTAAACCACAATACAGAACCATTCACCATGGTGACAAGTGTTAGCAGGAAAAGCAGGTGAATGTGAGTGCTGGAGGCGGAGGGTCATTATTGTGGTGAACTAAGAGGAGGGATGCAGGTTGACTTGTCAGCCGTGGTGCGATGGCTTCATACTCCATCCTTTACTTTTACACCCCTGGCCCGTCAGCTAAACGACTGCTGCATATTCACAACGCACAGCCCAGCCAGGAGAGGAGGACGAGGGGAGGAGGACCGGGAGACGCTGGGAGTTCTGATTTATGTCCCAGGCCCATCACCTGTGACTTAGAGCCTGGGAAATTAGTCACAAATAGCATATTAGAACAGCTAATCAGGCACGCTCCAGCACTTGCGTTTCTTTATGACCCCATAAAGGGCAGACTGTATGGCCGTCCTCAGGCCTTGGTGTGAATAATCACCCTGACCTCCAGTGAACCGACCAGCCCACGCACAGCGGAATGGAACGACCAGCTGGGTGGAGGAGAAGCTACTGTGGAATGGCTGTTAGTGAGGGTCAATAGCAGGCTACTACTAGAATGGATGTTAGTTAGGGTCTATAGCTACTACTAGAATGGATGTTAGTTATGGTCTATAGCTACTACTGGAATGGATGTTAGTTAGGGTCTATAGCTACTACTGGAATGGATGTTAGTTAGGGTCTATAGCTACTACTGGAATGGATGTTAGTTAGTGTCTATAGCTACTACTATAATGGATGTTAGTTAGGTCTATAGCTACTACTGGAATGGATGTTAGTTAGGTCTATAGCTACTACTGGAATGGATGTTAGTTAGGGCCTATAGCTACTACTAGAATGGATGTTAGTTAGGGTCTATAGCTACTACTGGAATGGATGTTAGTTAGGGTCTATAGCTACTACTGGAATGGATGTTAGTTAGGGTCTATAGCTACTACTAGAATGGATGTTAGTTATTGTCTATAGCTACTACTGGAATGGATGTTAGTTAGGGTCTATAGCTACTACTGGAATGGATGTTAGTTAGGCCTATAGCTACTACTGGTATGGATGTTAGTTAGGGTCTATAGCTACTACTGGTATGGATGTTAGTTAGGTCTATAGCTACTACTGGAATGGATGTTAGTTAGGTCTATAGCTACTACTAGAATGGATGTTAGTTATTGTCTATAGCTACTACTGGAATGGATGTTAGTTAGGGTCTATAGCTACTACTGGTATGGATGTTAGTTAGGGTCTATAGCTACTACTGGAATGGATGTTAGTTAGGGCCTATAGCTACTACTAGAATGGATGTTAGTTAGGGTCTATAGCTACTACTGGAATGGATGTTAGTTAGGGTCTATAGCTACTACTGGAATGGATGTTAGTTAGGGTCTATAGCTACTACTAGAATGGATGTTAGTTATTGTCTATAGCTACTACTGGAATGGATGTTAGTTAGGGTCTATAGCTACTACTGGAATGGATGTTAGTTAGGGTCTATAGCTACTACTGGAATGGATGTTAGTTAGGGCCTATAGCTACTACTGGAATGGATGTTAGTTAGGTCTATAGCTACTACTAGAATGGATGTTAGTTAGGGTCTATAGCTACTACTGGAATGGATGTTAGTTAGGGTCTATAGCTACTACTGGAATGGATGTTAGTTAGGGTCTATAGCTACTACTGGAATGGATGTTAGTTAGGGTCTATAGCTACTACTAGAATGGATGTTAGTTAGGGTCTATAGCTACTACTAGAATGGATGTTAGTTAGGGTCTATAGCTACTACTGGAATGGATGTTAGTTAGGGTCTATAGCTACTACTAGAATGGATGTTAGTTAGGGTCTATAGCTACTACTGGAATGGATGTTAGTTAGGGTCTATAGCTACTACTGGAATGGATGTTAGTTAGGGTCTATAGCTACTACTGGAATGGATGTTAGTTAGGGTCTATAGCTACTACTGGAATGGATGTTAGTTAGGGTCTATAGCTACTACTGGAATGGATGTTAGTTAGGGTCTATAACTACTACTGGAATGGATGTTAGTTAGGTCTATAGCTACTACTGGAATGGATGTTAGTTAGGGCCTATAGCTACTACTGGAATGGATGTTAGTTAGGGCCTATAGCTACTACTATAATGGATGTTAGTTAGGTCTATAGCTACTACTGGAATGGATGTTAGTTAGGGTCTATAGCTACTACTGGAATGGATGTTAGTTAGGGTCTATAGCTACTACTATAATGGATGTTAGTTAGGGTCTATAGCTACTACTAGAATGGATGTTAGTTAGGGTCTATAGCTACTACTAGAATGGATGTTAGTTAGGGTCTATAGCTACTACTGGAATGGATGTTAGTTAGGGTCTATAACTACTACTGGAATGGATGTTAGTTAGGGTCTATAGCAGGGTACTACTGGAATGGATGTTAGTTAGGTCTATAGCTACTACTGGAATGGATGTTAGTTAGGGTCTATAGCTACTACTGGAATGGATGTTAGTTAGGGTCTATAGCTACTACTGGAATGGATGTTAGTTAGGTCTATAGCTACTACTGGAATGGATGTTAGTTAGGGTCTATAGCTACTACTGGAATGGATGTTAGTTAGGGTATATAGCTACTACTGGAATGGATGTTAGTTAGGGTCTATAGCTACTACTGGAATGGATGTTAGTTAGGGTCTATAGCTACTACTGGAATGGATGTTAGTTAGGGTCTATAGCTACTACTGGAATGGATGTTAGTTAGGGTCTATAGCTACTACTGGAATGGATGTTAGTTAGGGTCTATAGCTACTACTGGAATGGATGTTAGTTAGGGTCTATAGCTACTACTGGAATGGATGTTAGTTAGGGCCTATAGCTACTACTAGAATGGATGTTAGTTAGGGTCTATAGCTACTACTGGAATGGATGTTAGTTAGGTCTATAGCTACTACTGGAATGGATGTTAGTTAGGTCTATAGCTACTACTAGAATGGATGTTAGTTAGGGTCTATAGCTACTACTGGAATGGATGTTAGTTACGGTCTATAACTACTACTGGAATGGATGTTAGTTAGGGCCTATAGCTACTACTGGAATATATGTTAGTTAGGGTCTATAGCTACTACTGGAATGGATGTTAGTTAGGGTCTATAGCTACTACTGGAATGGATGTTAGTTAGGGTCTATAGCTACTACTGGAATGGATGTTAGGGCCTATAGCTACTACTGGAATGGATGTTAGTTAGGTCTATAGCTACTACTGGAATGGATGTTAGTTAGGGTCTATAGCTACTACTGGAATGGATGTTAGTTAGGGCCTATAGCTACTACTATAATGGATGTTAGTTAGGTCTATAGCTACTACTGGAATGGATGTTAGTTAGGGTCTATAGCTACTACTGGAATGGATGTTAGTTAGGGTCTATAGCTACTACTGGAATGGATGTTAGTTAGGGTCTATAGCTACTACTGGAATGGATGTTAGTTAGGGTCTATAGCTACTACTGGAATGGATGTTAGTTAGGGCCTATAGCTACTACTGGAATGGATGTTAGTTAGGGTCTATAGCTACTACTGGAATGGATGTTAGTTAGGGTCTATAGCTACTACTGGAATGGATGTTAGTTAGGGTCTATAGCTACTACTGGAATGGATGTTAGTTAGGGTCTATAGCTACTACTGGAATGGATGTTAGTTAGGGTCTATAGCTACTACTAGAATGGATGTTAGTTAGGGTCTATAGCTACTACTGGAATGGATGTTAGTTAGGGTCTATAGCTACTACTAGAATGGATGTTAGTTAGGGTCTATAGCTACTACTGGAATGGATGTTAGTTAGGGTCTATAGCTACTACTGGAATGGATGTTAGTTAGGGTCTATAGCTACTACTGGAATGGATGTTAGTTAGGGTCTATAGCTACTACTGGAATGGATGTTAGTTAGGGTCTATAGCTACTACTGGAATGGATGTTAGTTAGGGTCTATAGCTACTACTGGAATGGATGTTAGTTAGGCCTATAGCTACTACTGGAATGGATGTTAGTTAGGTCTATAGCTACTACTGGAATGGATGTTAGTTAGGGCCTATAGCTACTACTGGAATGGATGTTAGTTAGGGTCTATAGCTACTACTGGAACGGATGTTAGTTAGGGTCTATAGCTACTACTGGAATGGATGTTAGTTAGGGTCTATAGCAGGCTACTACTGGAATGGATGTTAGTTAGGGTCTATAGCTACTACTGGAATGGATGTTAGTTAGGGTCTATAGCTACTACTGAATGGATGTTAGTTAGTGTCTATAGCTACTACTATAATGGATGTTAGTTAGGGTCTATAGCTACTACTGGAATGGATGTTAGTTAGGCCTATAGCTACTACTGGAATGGATGTTAGTTAGGTCTATAGCTACTACTGAATGGATGTTAGTTAGTGTCTATAGCTACTACTATAATGGATGTTAGTTAGGGTCTATAGCTACTACTGTAATGGATGTTAGTTAGGGTCTATAGCTACTACTGGAATGGATGTTAGTTAGGGTCTATAGCTACTACTGGAATGGATGTTAGTTAGGTCTATAGCTACTACTGGAATGGATGTTAGTTAGGTCTATAGCTACTACTGGAATGGATGTTAGTTAGGTCTATAGCTACTACTGGAATGGATGTTAGTTAGGGTCTATAGCTACTACTGAATGGATGTTAGTTAGTGTCTATAGCTACTACTATAATGGATGTTAGTTAGGGTCTATAGCTACTACTGTAATGGATGTTAGTTAGGGTCTATAGCTACTACTATAATGGATGTTAGTTAGGTCTATAGCTACTACTGTAATGGATGTTAGTTAGGTCTATAGCTACTACTGGAATGGATGTTAGTTAGGTCTATAGCTACTACTAGAATGGATGTTAGTTAGGGTCTATAGCTACTACTGGAATGGATGTTAGTTAGGGTCTATAGCTACTACTGGAATGGATGTTAGTTAGGTCTATAGCTACTACTGGAATGGATGTTAGTTAGGGTCTATAGCTACTACTATAATGGATGTTAGTTAGGGTCTATAGCTACTACTGGAATGGATGTTAGTTAGGTCTATAGCTACTACTGGAATGGATGTTAGTTAGGGTCTATAGCTACTACTGGAATGGATGTTAGTTAGGTCTATAGCTACTACTGGAATGGATGTTAGTTAGGGTCTATAGCTACTACTATAATGGATGTTAGTTAGGTCTATAGCTACTACTGGAATGGATGTTAGTTAGGTCTATAGCTACTACTGGAATGGATGTTAGTTAGGTCTATAGCTACTACTGGAATGGATGTTAGTTAGGGTCTATAGCTACTACTGGAATGGATGTTAGTTAGGGCCTATAGCTACTACTATAATGGATGTTAGTTAGGGTCTATAGCTACTACTATAATGGATGTTAGTTAGGGTCTATAGCTACTACTGGAATGGATGTTAGTTAGGGTCTATAGCTACTACTAGAATGGATGTTAGTTAGGTCTATAGCTACTACTGGAATGGATGTTAGTTAGGTCTATAGCTACTACTGGAATGGATGTTAGTTAGGTCTATAGCTACTACTGGAATGGATGTTAGTTAGGTCTATAGCTACTACTGGAATGGATGTTAGTTAGGCCTATAGCTACTACTATAATGGATGTTAGTTAGGTCTATAGCTACTACTGGAATGGATGTTAGTTAGGGTCTATAGCTACTACTATAATGGATGTTAGTTAGGTCTATAGCTACTACTGGAATGGATGTTAGTTAGGTCTATAGCTACTACTGGAATGGATGTTAGTTAGGGTCTATAGCTACTACTGGAATGGATGTTAGTTAGGGCCTATAGCTACTACTGGAATGGATGTTAGTTAGGTCTATAGCTACTACTGGAATGGATGTTAGTTAGGTCTATAGCTACTACTGGAATGGATGTTAGTTAGGTCTATAGCTACTACTGGAATGGATGTTAGTTAGGGTCTATAGCTACTACTGGAATGGATGTTAGTTAGGGTCTATAGCTACTACTAGAATGGATGTTAGTTAGGGTCTATAGCTACTACTGGAATGGATGTTAGTTAGGGTCTATAGCTACTACTGGAATGGATGTTAGTTAGGGTCTATAGCTACTACTGGAATGGATGTTAGTTAGGGTCTATAGCTACTACTGGAATGGATGTTAGTTAGGTCTATAGCTACTACTGGAATGGATGTTAGTTAGGTCTATAGCTACTACTAGAATGGATGTTAGTTAGGGTCTATAGCTACTACTGGAATGGATGTTAGTTAGGTCTATAGCTACTACTGGAATGGATGTTAGTTAGGGCCTATAGCTACTACTGGAATGGATGTTAGTTAGGGTCTATAGCTACTACTGGAATGGATGTTAGTTAGGGCCTATAGCTACTACTGGAATGGATGTTAGTTAGGGCCTATAGCTACTACTGGAATGGATGTTAGTTAGGGTCTATAGCTACTACTGGAATGGATGTTAGTTAGGGTCTATAGCAGGCTACTACTAGAATGGATGTTAGTTAGGGTCTATAGCTACTACTGGAATGGATGTTAGTTAGGGTCTATAGCTACTACTGGAATGGATGTTAGTTAGGGTCTATAGCTACTACTAGAATGGATGTTAGTTAGGGTCTATAGCTACTACTGGAATGGATGTTAGTTAGGGTCTATAGCTACTACTGGAATGGATGTTAGTTAGGGTCTATAGCTACTACTAGAATGGATGTTAGTTAGTGTCTATAGCTACTACTATAATGGATGTTAGTTAGGGTCTATAGCTACTACTGTAATGGATGTTAGTTAGGGTCTATAGCTACTACTGGAATGGATGTTAGTTAGGGTCTATAGCTACTACTGGAATGGATGTTAGTTAGGGTCTATAGCTACTACTGGAATGGATGTTAGTTAGGGTCTATAGCTACTACTGGAATGGATGTTAGTTAGGGTCTATAGCTACTACTGGAATGGATGTTAGTTAGGGTCTATAGCTACTACTGGAATGGATGTTAGTTAGTGTCTATAGCTACTACTATAATGGATGTTAGTTAGGTATATAGCTACTACTAGAATGGATGTTAGTTAGGGTCTATAGCTACTACTGGAATGGATGTTAGTTAGGGCCTATAGCTACTACTGGAATGGATGTTAGTTAGGGCCTATAGCTACTACTGGAATGGATGTTAGTTAGGGTCTATAGCTACTACTGGAATAGATGTTAGTTAGGGCCTATAGCTACTACTGGAATGGATGTTAGTTAGGCCTATAGCTACTACTGGAATAGATGTTAGTTAGGTCTATAGCTACTACTGGAATGGATGTTAGTTAGGGTCTATAGCTACTACTGGAATGGATGTTAGTTAGGTCTATAGCTACTACTGGAATAGATGTTAGTTAGTGTCTATAGCTACTACTGGAATAGATGTTAGTTAGGGTCTATAGCTACTACAACATATATAACACTTGCAGCAGCACTATCAAGGTTCTTATCAGCTATTTCAAGCTGTAGATTACATGCAGGGTTGCTTCTGTATGATATCTCAAACACACACACACACACACACACACACACACACACACACACACACACACACACATACACACACACACACACACACACATACATACATACATACATACATACATACACACACACACACACACACACACACACACACACACACACACACACACACACACACACACACACACACACACACACACACACACACACACACACACACACACACACACACACACACACACACACACACACACACATACATACATACATACATACATACATACATACATACATACATACATACATACATACATACATACATACATACGCACACGTACTCAAAAACTAAATAAAAATTAAAACACAAAAAAAAACATATATAACACTATCAAGGTTCTTATCAGCTATTTCAAGCATTCGCTGAGACGACGGGCCAATAATTCGTTTTTAGGTTTTAACAGTACCTTACACAACATGTATCTGCGCATTTCCCTAGTCACCCCGTTCACTCTGTCCAGTTTGAAATATAGTTGAGTAGAGGAGACCAGAGTCTATCAAACTTGGGCTGTCTCTTGTGGAGGTCATAAGTGAGCTTTTCAAGAGGAAGAAAGTCAACAATCTGGTCAATCCACATTTTAAATGTAGGAGGGGTATTAGAGGCCCACAATAGAAGAATACATTTCTTAGCTAAGTATGTAATAGTCATAAGCAAATTTTCTCTGTCAGGATCAAGAACAAAGTCCTGCTGGGCATTAAGAAGATAGATACATGGGGTCATATCAAACTCAACCTCTAGTATTTTCTGTGCAGCAGTATGTACAGATTGCCAGAATCTGGCAATCTCCCTACAGCTCCAAAATACATGCATATAGGTTCCACATTCAGAGGTACATCTTTTACAGTTAGGAGACATATCTGTTTTCATTCTATGGAGTCTCAAAGGAGTATAATAACATTTGTACAAAAATGTGTAATTCGATTCTTTCATTTTTACACTGGTAGAGGAGCAGTATACCCTGTCGCAAACCTCCGCCCATAACTCATCACTGATAGTCAGACCAAGGTCCTTTTCCCAGATTATTTTCAAAGGAGTAAAGGAGGAGCTTCCTTTCTCAGAAAGGAGTCTATAGATGTAAGATATTTTGCCTTTAATGGATTGTGCTGTGACAAGAAGGGTTTCAACTTCATTCAACTGAGTTCTAAACCTCCTCTTGGAGGTAAATGAGGAAATTACATGTCTAATTTGAAGATATTTAAAAAAAATGGATCTTGGCACATTGAATTCACTGCAGAGCTCTTGAAAGGATTTCAGTGTAGTGGTTTTCTGATGAAATAGGTCTGAAAAGGTCCTGATTCCTAGAGTATGCCAAAGATTAAAGTTGGCATCCCTCAGGGCTTTTGGCAAGTCTGGGTTGCCTACTATAGGCGAGTGAGAACATATTTGGGAGGAAATGCCCAGGTATTTCTTACAGTCCCTCCACGCTAGTAGGGTGCTGTAAATCGCAAAGGTTTTGGCTATGTTGCCCACTTCACTAAAGTTATTAATGAATATAATTGAGCTTAAGGGCAATGAACCACAGGATTGGGCTTCTATCTGAATCCACGTTGACTCTTGTCTGTTTCGTGATCCATGTTAGCATGTTGCGGATTTGGGCAGACCAGTAGTACAATTGAAGGGAGGGAAGGGCAAGACCACCTACTACCACCTACTACCACCTACTACCACCTACTACCACCTACTACCACCTACTACCACCTACTACCACCTACTATCACCTACTACCACCTACTACCACCTACTACCACCTACTACCACCTACTACCACCTACTACCACACCCCTTTCAAAGGTATTTACATCTCTTGTGATGTCCATTCACTCTCTGAATGGCACACGCACACAATTCATGTCTCCACTGTCTCAAGGTTTAAAACTCCTTCTTCAACCTGCCTCCTCCCCTTCATATACACATATTTACGTTAATTTAAAACTCCTTCTTCACCCTGCGTCAGGTAGCCTAGAGGTTAGAGCGTCAGGTAGCCTAGTGGTTAGAGCGCCAGGTAGCCTAGTGGTTAGAGCGCCAGGTAGCCTAGTGGTTAGAGCGCCAGGTAGCCTAGTGGTTAGAGCGTCAGGTAGCCTAGTGGTTAGAGCGCCAGGTAGCCTAGTGGTTAGAGCGCCAGGTAGCCTAGTGGTTAGAGCGCCAGGTAGCCTAGTGGTTAGAGCGTCAGGTAGCCTAGTGGTTAGAGCGCCAGGTAGCCTAGTGGTTAGAGCGTCAGGTAGCCTAGTGGTTAGAGCGTCAGGTAGCCTAGTGGTTAGAGCGTCAGGTAGCCTAGTGGTTAGAGCGCCAGGTAGCCTAGTGGTTAGAGCGTCAGGTAGCCTAGTGGTTAGAGCGTCAGGTAGCCTAGTGGTTAGAGCGTCAGGTAGCCTAGTGGTTAGAGCGTCAGGTAGCCTAGTGGTTAGAGCGCCAGGTAGCCTAGTGGTTAGAGCGTCAGGTAGCCTAGTGGTTAGAGCGTCAGGTAGCCTAGTGGTTAGAGCGCCAGGTAGCCTAGTGGTTAGAGCGCCAGGTAGCCTAGTGGTTAGAGCGCCAGGTAGCCTAGTGGTTAGCGCACCAGGTAGCCTAGTGGTTAGAGCGCCAGGTAGCCTAGTAGAGCGCCAGGTAGCCTAGTGGTTAGAGTGCCAGGTAGCCTAGTGGTTAGAGTGCCAGGTAGCCTAGTGGTTAGAGCGCCAGGTAGCCTAGTGGTTAGAGCGCCAGGTAGCCTAGTGGTTAGAGCGCCAGGTAGCCTAGTGGTTAGAGCGTCAGGTAGCCTAGTGGTTAGAGCGCCAGGTAGCCTAGTGGTTAGAGCGCCAGGTAGCCTAGTGGTTAGAGCGTCAGGTAGCCTAGTGGTTAGAGCGCCAGGTAGCCTAGTAGAGCGCAGGTAGCCTAGTGGTTAGAGTGCCAGGTAGCCTAGTGGTTAGAGTGCCAGGTAGCCTAGTGGTTAGAGCGCCAGGTAGCCTAGTGGTTAGAGTGCCAGGTAGCCTAGTGGTTAGAGCGCCAGGTAGCCTAGTGGTTAGAGCGCCAGGTAGCCTAGTGGTTAGAGTGCCAGGTAGCCTAGTGGTTAGAGTGCCAGGTAGCCTAGTGGTTAGAGCGCCAGGTAGCCTAGTGGTTAGAGTGCCAGGTAGCCTAGTGGTTAGAGTGCCAGGTAGCCTAGTGGTTAGAGCGCCAGGTAGCCTAGTGGTTAGAGTGCCAGGTAGCCTAGTGGTTAGAGCGTCAGGTAGCCTAGTGGTTAGAGCGCCAGGTAGCCTAGTGGTTAGAGTGCCAGGTAGCCTAGTGGTTAGAGCGTCAGGTAGCCTAGTGGTTAGAGCGCCAGGTAGCCTAGTGGTTAGAGCGTCAGGTAGCCTAGTGGTTAGAGCGTCAGGTAGCCTAGTGGTTAGAGCGTCAGGTAGCCTAGTGGTTAGAGCGTCAGGTAGCCTAGTGGTTAGAGCGCCAGGTAGCCTAGTGGTTAGAGCGCCAGGTAGCCTAGTGGTTAGAGCGCCAGGTAGCCTAGTGGTTAGAGCGCCAGGTAGCCTAGTGGTTAGAGCGTCAGGTAGCCTAGTGGTTAGAGCGCCAGGTAGCCTAGTGGTTAGAGAGCCAGGTAGCCTAGTGGTTAGAGCGCCAGGTAGCCTAGTGGTTAGAGCGTCAGGTTGCCTCATTGTAAATAATACTTTTTCATTGCCTGGTTAAATAAAATAAAAACACAAACTCCCTGAGTGTTGATTATATGTCATGCAGAAAGCAGAGCAGAGAAGGCCGTTTGAAGACACATTTAGACAGTCAAAAAAGACATTGCATATCGATTAACAGTTTCATTTCACACCCTGCTGTTCAGATCAATAATGTTTTATAAAATACCAGTTTCTCTCAATGATTTATTCTGGGAAAAGGGTGTGGGTTCTGGCCCAGAGTTATATGATGATCCTCTAGCCTGACAAGTCTCTGATCTCAGTCCCAGTCTCTTAAACAGCCCATGTAATTACACATGTGGACATGTAACATGTGATACGAGAATACCGGACGAGCTAAACTACTTCTCTGCTCGCTTTGAGGCAAATAACACTGAAGCATGCATGAGAGCTCCAGCTGTACCGGAAGACTGTGTGATCACGCTCTCCTTAGCCGGTCTTTAGATACGCAGGGCCAGACAGATTACCGGGACGTGTACTGCGAGCATGCGCTGACCAACTAGCAAGTGTCTTCACTGATATTTTCAACCTCTCCCTGTCCCAGTCTATAATACCAACAGTATATAGCCTCCACATTGACTCTGTACCGTAATACCCTGTATATAGCCTCCACATTGACTCTGTACCAGTACCCCTGTATATAGCCTCCACATTGACTCTGTACCGTACCCCTGTATATAGCCTCCACATTGACTCTGTACCGGTACCCCCTGTATAGCCTCCACATTGACTCTGTACCGGTACCCCTGTATAGCCTCCACATTGACTCTGTACCGGTACCCCTGTATATAGCCTCCACATTGACTCTGTACCGGTACCCCCTGTATATAGCCTCCACATTGACTCTGTACCGGTACCCCTGTATAGCCTCCACATTGACTCTGTACCGGTACCCCTGTATATAGCCTCCACATTGACTCTGTACCGTAACACCCTGTATATAGCCTCCACATTGACTCTGTACCGGTACCCCTGTATATAGCCTCCACATTGACTCTGTACCGGTACCCCTTGTATATAGCCTCCACATTGACTCTGTACCGTAACACCCTGTATATAGCCTCCACATTGACTCTGTACCGTAATACCCTGTATATAGCCTCCACATTGACTCTGTACCGTAATACCCTGTATATAGCCTCCACATTGACTCTGTACCGTAATACCCTGTATATAGCCTCCACATTGACTCTGTATCGTAACACCCTGTATATAGCCTCCACATTGACTCTGTACCGGTACCCCTGTATATAGCCTCCACATTGATTCTGTACCGGTACCCCCCTGTATATAGCCTCCACATTGACTCTGTACCGGTACCCCTGTATATAGCCTCCACATTGACTCTGTACCGGTACCCCCTGTATATAGCCTCCACATTGACTCTGTACCGGTACCCCTTGTATATAGCCTCCACATTGACTCTGTACCGTAACACCCTGTATATAGCCTCCACATTGACTCTGTACCGGTACCCCCTGTATATAGCCTCCACATTGACTCTGTACCGGTACCCCTTGTATATAGCCTCCACATTGACTCTGTACCGTAACACCCTGTATATATAGCCTCCACATTGACTCTGTACCGTAATACCCTGTATATAGCCTCCACATTGACTCTGTACCGTAATACCCTGTATATAGCCTCCACATTGACTCTGTACCGTAATACCCTGTATATAGCCTCCACATTGACTCTGTATCGTAACACCCTGTATATAGCCTCCACATTGACTCTGTACCGTAATACCCTGTATATAGCCTCCACATTGACTCTGTACCGTAATACCCTGTATATAGCCTCCACATTGACTCTGTACCGTAATACCCTGTATATAGCCATCACATTGACTCTGTACCGTAATATCCTGTATATAGCCTCCACATTGACTCTGTACCGTAATACCTGTATATAGCCTCCACATTGACTCTGTACCGTAATACCTGTATATAGCCTCCACATTGACTCTGTACCAGTACCCCTGTATATAGCCTCCACATTGACTCTGTACCGTAACACCCTGTATATAGCGAATACAATTTGATTTGATTTGCTCAGTCCCAGTCTCTTATACAGCCCATGTAATAGACATGTAACATGTGATCTGAGTCTCATGATGGTTAGTGATAAACAGAGATCATACATCCCATGTAATAGACATGTAACATGTGATCTGAGTCTCATGATGTTTAGTGATACATATAGATCATACAGCCCATGTAATAGACATGTAACATGTGATCTGACTCTCATGATGGTTAGTGATAAAGAGAGATCATACAGCCTATGTAATAGACATGTAACATGTGATCTGAGTCTCATGATGGTTAGTGATGAAGAGAGATCATACAACACATGTAATAGACATGTAACATGTGATCTGAGTCTCATGATGGTCAGTGATAAACAGAGATCATCTGGTTAACGTTAGTAACTGTGGTGCTCTAATTACATGGAGCAGACTCATTAAATATTAAGGATCACTCTTGACCTCTGAGTGGAGTGTGTGGGTTAGGAAGAGGAGTGGGGGAGGGGAGGGGGAAAGGGGGGGGAGGGGGAGAGGAGGGGAGGAGGAGGGGAGGGGAGGGGTGGAGGAGGAGAGGAGGAGGAGGGGTGGAGGAGGAGAGGAGGAGAGGAGGAGGAGGGGTGGAGGAGGGATGGAGGAGGAGAGGGGGAGGGGGGGAGGGGGGGGTGGAGGAGGAGAGGAGGAGGAGGGGTGGAGGAGGAGAGGAGGAGGAGAGGGGAGGGGTGGAGGAGGAAGAGAGGAAGAGGAGGGGGGGAGGGGTGGAGGAGGAGGGGAGGAGGGGAGGAGGAAGAGAGGAAGAGGAGGGTGGAGGGAGGAGGAGAGGAGGAGAGGAGTTGGAGAGGAAGAGAGGAGGTGGAGGAGGAGGAGGGGTGGAGGAGGGGAGGAGGAGGAAGAGAGGAAGAGGAGGGTGGAGGAGGAAGAGAGGAAGAGGAGTGTGGAGGGAGGAGGACAGGAGGAGAGGAGTTGGAGAGGAAGAGAGGAGGAGGAGGAGGACGGGAGGAAGAGGAGGGTGGAGGGAGGAGGACAG
Source organism: Oncorhynchus keta (assembly GCF_023373465.1). Classification (NCBI taxonomy): domain Eukaryota; kingdom Metazoa; phylum Chordata; class Actinopteri; order Salmoniformes; family Salmonidae; genus Oncorhynchus; species Oncorhynchus keta. Next base: position 19,648 of record NW_026290934.1, on the reverse strand, counting down.
GAGGAGAGGAGTTGGAGAGGAAGAGAGGAGGAGGAGGAGGACGAGAGGAGTTGGAGAGGAAGAGAGGAGGAGGAGGAGGACGGGAGGAAGAGGAGTGTGGAGGGAGGAGGACAGGAGGAGAGGAGTTGGAGAGGAAGACAGGAGGAGGAGGAGGGGAGGAGTAAGAGGAGGGTGGAGGAGGAAGAGAGGAGGAGGAGGAGGACGGGAGGAGTTGGAGAGGAAGAGGAGGAGGACGGGAGGAGGACAGGAGGAGAGGAGTTGGAGAGGAAGAGAGGAGGAGGAGGAGGACGGGAGGAGGACAGGAGGAGAGGAGTTGGAGAGGAAGAGAGGAAGAGGAGGAGGACAGGAGGAGAGGAGTTGGAGAGGAAGAGAGGAGGGTGGAGGGAGGAGGAGAGGAGTTGGAGAGGAAGAGAGGAAGAGGAGGAGGACGGGAGGAGGAAGAGAGGAGGAGGAGGAGGAGGAGAGGAGGAGTTGGAGAGGAAGAGAGGAGGAGGAGGAGGGGGAGGAGGAGGAAGAGAGGAAGAGGAGGGTGGAGGAGGAAGAGAGGAAGAGGAGTGTGGAGGGAGGAGGACAGGAGGAGAGGAGTTGGAGAGGAAGAGAGAAGGAGGAGGAGGAGGACGGGAGGAGTAAGGGGTAGCCTGCTCTCTCTCTGGCAGTAGTTGTGTCCACCATGGAATAAGGCGTTTTATATCAGAGTGCAGATTATCCAGTATAGTTATCCAGCCCTGCTGCTTAACAGGCCTCAACGTTCAGCCTTAATTGACTCTGTGGAGCCTCATCATCACAGTTTCTAAGCAGATTCAAAACAGCTCTTCCGTTCATTCCCATCTCCTCTGATTACCATAGAGCCGGTGAATTTAAAATGTCAATCATGGAGCTGTTAAATATTGATGTCTGCTCTGGTCCTTAAGGAAGAGAGTGGAGAGACAGGAGCCTCCCTGTCATCTCAGCCCAGCCCTCTCTGCTCTGGTCCTAAAGGAAGAGAGTGGAGAGACAGGAGCCTCCCTGTCCTCTCAGCCCAGCCCTCTCTGCTCTGGTCCTAAAGGAAGAGAGTGGAGAGACAGGAGCCTCCCAGTCCTCTCAGCCCAGCCCTCTCTGTTCTGGTCCTAAAGGAAGAGAGTGGAGAGACAGGAGCCTCCCAGTCCTCTCAGCCCAGCCCTCTCTGCTCTGGTCCTAAAGGAAGAGAGTGGAGAGACAGGAGCCTCCCAGTCCTCTCAGCCCAGCCCTCTCTGTTCTGGTCCTAAAGGAAGAGAGTGGAGAGACAGGAGCCTCCCAGTCCTCTCAGCCCAGCCCTCTCTGCTCTGGTCCTAAAGGAAGAGAGTGGAGAGACAGGCGCCTCCCAGTCCTCTCAGCCCAGCCCTCTCTGCTCTGGTCCTAAAGGAAGAGAGTGGAGAGACAGGAGCCTCCCTGTCCTCTCAGCCCAGCCCTCTCTGCTCTGGTCCTTAAGGAAGAGAGTGGAGAGACAGGAGCCTCCCTGTCCTCTCAGCCCAGCCCTCTCTGCTCTGGTCCTTAAGGAAGAGAGTGGAGAGACAGGAGCCTCCCAGTCCTCTCAGCCCGGCCCTCTCTGCTCTGGTCCTAAAGGAAGAGAGTGGAGAGACAGGAGCCTCCCAGTCCTCTCAGCCCAGCCCTCTATGCTCTGGTCCTAAAGGAAGAGAGTGGAGAGACAGGAGCCTCCCTGTCCTCTCAGCCCAGCCCTCTCTGCTCTGGTCCTTAAGGAAGAGAGTGGAGAGACAGGAGCCTCCCTGTCCTCTCAGCCCAGCCCTCTCTGCTCTGGTCCTAAAGGAAGAGAGTGGAGAGACAGGAGCCTCCCTGTCCTCTCAGCCCAGCCCTCTGCTCTGGTCCTTAAGGAAGAGAGTGGAGAGACAGGAGCCTCCCTGTCCTCTCAGCCCGGCCCTCTCTGCTCTGGTCCTAAAGGAAGAGAGTGGAGAGACAGGAGCCTCCCTGTCCTCTCAGCCCAGCCCTCTCTGCTCTGGTCCTAAAGGAAGAGAGTGGAGAGACAGGAGCCTCCCTGTCCTCTCAGCCCAGCCCTCTCTGCTCTGACATCAGGGGGAATACTCCCAGGTCAGAAGGTCTGTTCCAGACCAGACCTCAGTTCAGAGAGCCTTCAGCTATCTGCTAACCCCACACGACATCAGCTCTTCCTAGTTGTATCACATGGTATCACAATGCAGAAGACCCACTCCCAGATGATGTAGAACAGGATCTGGTTCCAACTGGCTTTTACAAAGAGATCAACTGTGACTGATTTGGTATGATAATAGAAATGCTCATCTTGGCTCAGTGGAGTCTGTGTGTCAGAATGGCTCAGTGGAGTCTGTGTGTCAGAATGGCTCAGTGGAGTCTGTGTGTCAGAATGGCTCAGTGGAGTCTGTGTGTCAGAATGGCTCAGTGGAGTCTGTGTGTCAGAATGGCTCAGTGGAGTCTGTGTGTCAGAATGGCTCAGTGGAGTCTGTGTGTCAGAATGGCTCAGTGGAGTCTGTGTGTCAGAATGGCTCAGTGGAGTCTGTGTGTCAGAATGGCTCAGTGGAGTCTGTGTGTCAGAATGGCTCAGTGAGGTTGAGTTCACCCCAGGATGGGTTCACCTCAGGATGGGTTCACCTCAGGATGGGTTCACCCAGGATTGGTTCACCCCAGGATGGGTTCACTCAGGTTGGGTTCACCCCAGGATGGGTTCACCCCAGGATGGGTTCACCTCAGGATGGGTTCACCCCAGGATGGGTTCACCCCAGGATGGGTTCACCTCAGGATGGGTTCACCCCAGGATTGGTTCACCCCAGGATGGGTTCACCTCAGGTTGGGTTCACCCCAGGATGGGTTCACCCCAGGATGGGTTCACCCCAGGTTGGGTTCACCCCAGGATGGGTTCACCCCAGGTTGGGTTCACCCCAGGATGGGTTCACCCCAGGTTGGGTTCACCCCAGGATGGGTTCACCCCTTCACCTCAGGTTGGGTTCACCCCAGGATGGGTTCACCCCAGGTTGGGTTCACCCCAGGATGGGTTCACCCCTTCACCTCAGGTTGGGTTCACCTCAGGTTGGGTTCACCCCAGGATGGGTTCACCCCAAGATGGGTTCACCTCAGGATGGGTTCACCTCAGGATGGGTTCACTCCAGGATGGGTTCACCTCAGGATGGGTTCACCAGGATGGGTTCACCTCAGGTTGGGTTCACTCCCAAGATGGGTTCACCTCAGGTTGGGTTCACCCCAGGCTGGGTTCACCCCTTCACCTCAGGTTGGGTTCACCCCTTCACCCCAGGATGGGTTCACCCCAGGATGGGTTCACCCCAGGATGGGTTCACCCCAGGATGGGTTCACCTCAGGATGGGTTCACCCCAGGTTGGGTTCACCCCAGGATGGGTTCACCCCAGGATGGGTTCACCCCAGGATGGGTTCACCTCAGGATGGGTTCACCCCAGGTTGGGTTCACTCCCAGGATGGGTTCACCCCAGGATGGGTTCACCCCAGGATGGGTTCACCTCAGGATGGGTTCACCCCAGGTTGGGTTCACTCCAGGATGGGTTCACTCCCAGGATGGGTTCACCTCAGGATGGGTTCACCCCAGGATGGGTTCACCCCAGGATGGGTTCACCCAGGATGGGTTCACCTCAGGATGGGTTCACCCCTTCACCTCAGGTTGGGTTCACCTCAGGATGGGTTCACCACCAGGTTGGGTTCACCTCAGGATGGGTTCACCCCAGGTTGGGTTCACCTCAGGATGGGTTCACTCAGGTTGGGTTCACCTCAGGATGGGTTCACACTCAGGTTGGGTTCACCTCAGGATGGGTTCACCTCAGGTTGGGTTCACCTCAGGATGGGTTCACCCAGGTTGGGTTCACCTCAGGATGGGTTCACCTCAGGTTGGGTTCACCTCAGGATGGGTTCACCTCAGGATGGGTTCACCCCAGGATGGGTTCACCTCAGGTTGGGTTCACCTCAGGATGGGTTCACTCCAGGATTGGTTCACCTCAGGATGGGTTCACCTCAGGATGGGTTCACTCCAGGTTGGGTTCACTCCAGGATGGGTTCATCTCAGGATGGGTTCACCCCAGGATGGGTTCACCTCAGGATGGGTTCACCTCAGGTTGGGTTCACCTCAGGATGGGTTCACCCCAGGTTGGGTTCACCTCAGGATGGGTTCACCTCAGGCTGGGTTCACCTCAGGATGGGTTCACCTCAGGTTGGGTTCACCTCAGGATGGGTTCACCTCAGGTTGGGTTCACCTCAGGATGGGTTCACCCCAGGTTGGGTTCACCTCAGGATGGGTTCACCCCAGGTTGGGTTCACCTCAGGATGGGTTCACCTCAGGATGGGTTCACCCCAGGATGGGTTCACCTCAGGATGGGTTCACCCCAGGATGGGTTCACTCCAGGATGGGTTCACCCCAGGATGGGTTCACCTCAGGATGGGTTCACTCCAGGTTGGGTTCACTCCAGGATGGGTTCACCTCAGGATGGGTTCACCCCAGGATGGGTTCACCCCAGGATGGGTTCACCTCAGGATGGGTTCACCCCAGGATGGGTTCACCCCAGGATGGGTTCACCTCAGGATGGGTTCACCCCAGGATGGGTTCACCTCAGGATGGGTTCACCTCAGGTTGGGTTCACCCCAGGATGGGTTCACCTCAGGATGGGTTCACCCCAGGATGGGTTCACCCCAGGATGGGTTCATCTCAGGATGGGTTCACCCCAGGTTGGGTTCACTCCAGCCTCCAGGCCTCTATAGCTGCTGTAGCATCAGCTGGTTGTGTATTCACCTCTAGAAAACCAGTTCCTACTGGAACCAGGAACTCCTTTTCATATTTATAGTCAGACATTATGGACACTGAGAGATCATTAAGTTTATAAATACCCTCTGTGGTATTACGGGTACAGCCTGACTGTGACACCACTCTTCAGTAGATTAGTCTCCAACTCTGTGGTATTACGGGTACAGCCTGACTGTGACACCACTCTTCAGTAGATTAGTCTCCAACTCTGTGGTATTATGGGTACAGCCTGACTGTGACACCACTCTTCAGTAGATTAGATTAGTCTCCAACTCTGTGGTATTACTGGTACAGCCTGACTGTGACACCACTCTTCAGTAGATTAGATTAGTCTCCAACTCTGTGGTATTATGGGTACAGCCTGACTGTGACACCACTCTTCAGTAGATTAGTCTCCAACTCTGTGGTATTACAGGTACAGCCTGACTGTGACACCACTCATCAGTAGATTAGTCTCCAACTCTGTGGTATTACGGGTACAGCCTGACTGTGACACCACTCATCAGTAGATTAGTCTCCAACTCTGTGGTATTACGGGTACAGCCTGACTGTGACACCACTCTTCAGTAGATTAGTCTCCAACTCTGTGGTATTACAGGTACAGCCTGACTGTGACACCACTCATCAGTAGATTAGTCTCCAACTCTGTGGTATTACGGGTACAGCCTGACTGTGACACCACTCTTCAGTAGATTAGTCTCCAACTCTGTGGTATTACTGGTACAGCCTGACTGTGACACCACTCTTCAGTAGAGTAGATTAGTCTCCAACTCTGTGGTATTACGGGTACAGCCTGACTGTGACACCACTCTTCAGTAGAGTAGATTAGTCTCCAACTCTGTGGTATTACTGGTACAGCCTGACTGTGACACCACTCTTCAGTAGAGTAAATTAGTCTCCAACTCTGTGGTATTACGTGTACAGCCTGACTGTGACACCACTCTTCAGTAGAGTAGATTAGTCTCCAACTCTGTGGTATTACTGGTACAGCCTGACTGTGACACCACTCTTCAGTAGAGTAGATTAGTCTCCAGCTCTGTGGTATTACTGGTACAGCCTGACTGTGACACCACTCTTCAGTAGATTAGATTAGTCTCCAACTCTGTGGTATTACGGGTACAGCCTGACTGTGACACCACTCTTCAGTAGATTAGATTAGTCTCCAACTCTGTGGTATTACTGGTACAGCCTGACTGTGACACCACTCTTCAGTATATTAGATTAGTCCCCAACTCTGTGGTATTACTGGTACAGCCTGACTGTGACACCACTCTTCAGTAGATTAGTCTCCAACTCTGTGGTATTACGGGTACAGCCTGACTGTGATACCAGTCTTCAGTATAGTAGATTAGTCTCCAACTCTGTGGTATTACGGGTACAGCCTGACTGTGACACCACTCTTCAGTAGATTAGATTAGTCTCCAACTCTGTGGTATTACGGGTACAGCCTGACTGTGACACCACTCTTCAGTAGATTAGATTAGTCTCCAACTCTGTGGTATTACTGGTACAGCCTGACTGTGACACCACTCTTCAGTAGATTAGTCTCCAACTCTGTGGTATTACGGGTACAGCCTGACTGTGACACCACTCTTCAGTAGATTAGATTAGTCTCCAACTCTGTGGTATTACGGGTACAGCCTGACTGTGACACCACTCTTCAGTAGATTAGATTAGTCTCCAACTCTGTGGTATTACGGGTACAGCCTGACTGTGACACCACTCTTCAGTAGATTAGTCCCCAACTCTGTGGTATTACTGGTACAGCCTGACTGTGACACCACTCTTCAGTAGATTAGTCTCCAACTCTGTGGTATTACGGGTACAGCCTGACTGTGACACCACTCTTCAGTAGATTAGATTAGTCTCCAACTCTGTGGTATTACGGGTACAGCCTGACTGTGACACCACTCTTCAGTAGATTAGATTAGTCTCCAACTCTGTGGTATTACGGGTACAGCCTGACTGTGACACCACTCTTCAGTAGATTAGATTAGTCTCCAACTCTGTGGTATTACTGGTACAGCCTGACTGTGACACCACTCTTCAGTAGATTAGATTAGTCTCCAACTCTGTGGTATTACTGGTACAGCCTGACTGTGACACCACTCTTCAGTAGATTAGATTAGTCTCCAACTCTGTGGTATTACGGGTACAGCCTGACTGTGACACCACTCTTCAGTAGATTAGATTAGTCTCCAACTCTGTGGTATTATGGGTACAGCCTGACTGTGACACCACTCTTCAGTAGATTAGATTAGTCTCCAACTCTGTGGTATTACGGGTACAGCCTGACTGTGACACCACTCTTCAGTAGAGTAGATTAGTCTCCAACTCTGTGGTATTACGGGTACAGCCTGACTGTGACACCACTCTTCAGTAGATTAGTCTCCAACTCTGTGGTATTACGGGTACAGCCTGACTGTGACACCACTCTTCAGTAGATTAGATTAGTCTCCAACTCTGTGGTATTACGGGTACAGCCTGACTGTGACACCACTCTTCAGTAGATTAGTCTCCAACTCTGTGGTATTACGGGTACAGCCTGACTGTGACACCACTCTTCAGTAGATTAGATTAGTCTCCAACTCTGTGGTATTACGGGTACAGCCTGACTGTGACACCACTCTTCAGTAGATTAGTCTCCAACTCTGTGGTATTACTGGTACAGCCTGACTGTGACACCACTCTTCAGTAGATTAGATTAGTCTCCAACTCTGTGGTATTACGGGTACAGCCTGACTGTGACACCACTCTTCAGTAGATTAGTCTCCAACTCTGTGGTATTACGGGTACAGCCTGACTGTGACACCACTCTTCAGTAGATTAGATTAGTCTCCAACTCTGTGGTATTACTGGTACAGCCTGACTGTGACACCACTCTTCAGTAGATTAGATTAGTCTCCAACTCTGTGGTATTATGGGTACAGCCTGACTGTGACACCACTCTTCAGTAGATTAGATTAGTCTCCAACTCTGTGGTATTACGGGTACAGCCTGACTGTGACACCACTCTTCAGTAGAGTAGATTAGTCTCCAACTCTGTGGTATTACGGGTACAGCCTGACTGTGACACCACTCTTCAGTAGATTAGATTAGTCCCCAACTCTGTGGTATTACGGGTACAGCCTGACTGTGACACCACTCTTCAGTAGATTAGATTAGTCTCCAACTCTGTGGTATTACGGGTACAGCCTGACTGTGACACCACTCTTCAGTAGATTAGTCTCCAACTCTGTGGTATTACAGGTACAGCCTGACTGTGACACCAGTTTTCAGACAACATGGACATATTCAGTATATCAGAGGAAGCCTGTTTACTGTTAGGTACAAACTTAGCACTTTTTAAAAGGTTCTGATTAACCCCTTTTGGTTCCAGGTAGAATCCTTTCTACACAGGGTTCTACATGGAATCAAAAAGGGTTCTATCTGGAATCAAAAGGATTCTGCTATCGTGACAGGTGAAGAACCCTTTCTACACAGGGTTCTACATGGAATCAAAAGGGTTCTACTATGGTGACAGGTGAAGAACCCTTTATACACAGGGTTCTACAGGGATTCAAAAGGGTTCTACTATGGTGACAGGTAAAGAACCCTTTATACACAGGGTTCTAAATGGAATCAAAAGGGTTCTACTATGGTGACAGGTGAAGAACCCTTTATACACAGGGTTCTACATGGAATCAAAAGGGTTCTACTATGGTGACAGGTGAAGAACCCTTTATACACAGGGTTCTACATGGAATCAAAAGGGTTCTACTATGGCGACAGGTGAAGAACCCTTTATACACAGGGTTCTACATGGAATCAAAAGGGTTCTACTATGGGGACAGGTGAAGAACCCTTTTGGACCTTTTTTCTAAGACTGCATAATATTATAATTATCGTTGTTGTTTATTGTTATTATTTATTATTATTGATGTTGTTGTTTATTGTTATTATTTATTATTATTGTTGTTGTTGTTTATTATTATTATTTATTATTATTGTTGTTGTTGTTTATTGTTATTATTTATTATTATTGTTGTTGTTGTTTATTGTTATTATTTATTATTATTGTTGTTGTTTATTGTTATTATTTATTATTATTGTTGTTGTTTATTGTTATTATTTATTATTGTTGTTGTTGTTTATTGTTATTATTATTATTATTGTTGTCGTTGTTTATTGTTATTATTATTATTATCTGCTGAACCCTTTCTGGTGAGAACTGGGACCACATTGACCTCTTCCAAGGTGCACCGTTAGTTTGCCATGTTCGTGTCACATCTAGTCCGTATGAGAATATACCTGCTCTGAGAAACCCCCCAGCCCCCAGTAGAAGTCAAAGTGCTGTAGATGTCAGCGGTGATAATAACATCACAGCGTTTTGGGAGAGGCTCTACTCCCAACTTAGCCTTTCGGCAGGGCTTTATCAAGATGAAATAAGCTTGTGACTTTTCAATTCCAGATATCATTTGTTTCTATATTACATCTGTAGGATTTGAGCATGTGATGGAATTGTTCCTGGGAGGTGCGGTGGTCTGCAGGGCGATGGGGGAGGGATGTCTTGTAATAGGTTATCACCAGACAGATCTCTCCACAATAGAAAGTCAACACATGTACATCTGTGGCCCAGTGTCACAGCTTTAAACATACAGCAGAAATGCATTACGTCCTCTGATTGCTATTCTTTTCAAAGAGTGTGTCAAACCCACAGTTATTTTTGTTACGCGCCATTTTGATTAATTTAAATTACTAGTGGTCTCTCTTGACATTGAAAAGCTTTCAGAGAAACATATCATTTGTTGTGTGTGTGTGTGTGTGTGTGTGTGTGTGTGTGTGTGTGTGTGTGTGTGTGTGTGTGTGTGTGTGTGTGTGTGTGTGTGTGTGTGTGTGTGTGTGTGTGTGTGTGTGTGTGTGTGTGTGTGTGTGTGTGTGTGTGTGTGTGTGTGTGTGTGTGTGTGTGTTTGAGATATCATACAGAAGCAACCCTGCATGTAATCTACAGTATCTACTCAACACAGCAGCCCTGAACCACGTTCCCAGCGCAGCCGTCTTCCCACAGGAAGTACTGTTGACACAAAGTCAATTCCTTGTTGTATTGTGTTGCAACAACTATTCCTGTTGGATCCACATGTTGTTGACCCTTCCTCTCTATCAGTAAATACCCTGTTGGATCCACATGTTGTTGACCCTTCCTCTCTATCAGTAAATACCCTGTTGGATCCACATGTTGTTGACCCTTCCTCTCTATCAGTAAATACCCTGTTAGATCCACATGTTGTTGACCCTTCCTCTCTATCAGTAAATACCCTGTTAGATCCACATGTTGTTGACCCTTCCTCTCTATCAGTAAATACCCTGTTAGATCCACATGTTGTTGACCCTTCCTCTCTATCAGTAAATACCCTGTTAGATCCACATGTTGTTGACCCTTCCTCTCTATCAGTAAATACCCTGTTAGATCCACATGTTGTTGACCCTTCCACTCTATCAGTAAATACCCTGTTAGATCCACATGTTGTTGACCCTTCCTCTCTATCAGTAAATACCCTGTTAGATCCACATGTTGTTGACCCTTATACCTTCCACTCTATCAGTAAATACCCTGTTAGATCCACATGTTGTTGACCCTTCCACTCTATCAGTAAATACCCTGTTGGATCCACATGTTGTTGACCCTTATACCTTCCACTCTATCAGTAAATACCCTGTTAGATCCACATGTTGTTGACCCTTCCTCTCTATCAGTAAATACCCTGTTAGATCCACATGTTGTTGACCCTTATACCTTCCACTCTATCAGTAAATACCCTGTTAGATCCACATGTTGTTGACCCTTCCTCTCTATCAGTAAATACCCTGTTGGATCCACATGTTGTTGACCCTTCCACTCTATCAGTAAATACCCTGTTAGATCCACATGTTGTTGACCCTTCCTCTCTATCAGTAAATACCCTGTTGGATCCACATGTTGTTGACCCTTCCTCTCTATCAGTAAATACCCTGTTGGATCCACATGTTGTTGACCCTTCCTCTCTATCAGTAAATACCCTGTTGGATCCACATGTTGTTGACCCTTCCTCTCTATCAGTAAATACCCTGTTGGATCCACATGTTGTTGACCCTTCCTCTCTATCAGTAAATACCCTGTTAGATCCACATGTTGTTGACCATTCCTCTCTATCAGTAAATACCCTGTTGGATCCACATAATATATGCCATTTAGCTGACGCTTTTATCCAAAGCGACTTACAGTCATGTGTGCATACATTCTACGTATGGGTGGTCCCGGAATCGAACCCACTACCCTGGCGTTACAAGCGCCATGCTCTACCAACTGAGCCACAGAAGGACCATGTTGTTGACCCTTCCTCTCTATCAGTAAATACCCTGTTAGATCCACATGTTGTTGACCCTTCCTCTCTATCAGTAAATACCCTGTTAGATCCACATGTTGTTGACCCTTCCTCTCTATCAGTAAATACCCTGTTAGATCCACATGTTGTTGACCCTTCCTCTCTATCAGTAAATACCCTGTTAGATCCACATGTTGTTGACCCTTCCTCTCTATCAGTAAATACCCTGTTAGATCCACATGTTGTTGACCCTTCCACTCTATCAGTAAATACCCTGTTAGATCCACATGTTGTTGACCCTTCCTCTCTATCAGTAAATACCCTGTTGGATCCACATGTTGTTGACCCTTCCTCTCTATCAGTAAATACCCTGTTGGATCCACATGTTGTTGACCCTTCCACTCTATCAGTAAATACCCTGTTGGATCCACATGTTGTTGACCCTTCCTCTCTATCAGTAAATACCCTGTTAGATCCACATGTTGTTGACCCTTCCTCTCTATCAGTAAATACCCTGTTGGATCCACATGTTGTTGACCCTTCCACTCTATCAGTAAATACCCTGTTAGATCCACATGTTGTTGACCCTTCCTCTCTATCAGTAAATACCCTGTTAGATCCACATGTTGTTGACCCTTCCACTCTATCAGTAAATACCCTGTTAGATCCACATGTTGTTGACCCTTCCTCTCTATCAGTAAATACCCTGTTGGATCCACATGTTGTTGACCCTTCCTCTCTATCAGTAAATACCCTGTTGGATCCACATGTTGTTGACCCTTCCTCTCTATCAGTAAATACCCTGTTAGATCCACATGTTGTTGACCCTTCCTCTCTATCAGTAAATACCCTGTTGGATCCACATGTTGTTGACCCTTCCACTCTATCAGTAAATACCCTGTTAGATCCACATGGTGTTGACCCTTCCACCTTCCACTCTATCAGTAAATACCCTGTTGGATCCACATGTTGTTGACCCTTCCTCTCTATCAGTAAATACCCTGTTGGATCCACATGTTGTTGACCCTTCCACTCTATCAGT